>NC_089874.1:79107500-79407500 GCF_040182565.1 Anser cygnoides
TTATCTCAAAATAACCAGGGAGAAAGAATGCTAGGGTTATTCTTTCTGTGTCATTTAATACAACAGTCTTCTTCACAGAATTTATTTTGCAAGCAATTATTTTCACTATACATCATTAGGTTCCAATTAGCTCCAATGCCCACTTTGCAAAATGTTATCTTGCCTTTTGTAGTGGCAAGCGTAGATTTAATCCCAAGAAGTATGCTGTTGTAATAGGTCCTGATACAGTGTGAAATACTTTAATGGTAAGATTCACAGATCTCATTTCATATTCAAGACCCTTTCTTCTCTGTGCATTTGTGCAGGTGATGCAACAACTCATGAGACAGTTGTAGATGTCATCATAGGAGCAGCAAAGTAGGCATCTGAGAACCATGAATAGAGGTAGTACTGCAATGTAATACTGGTAAGTGGAATATTTATTTTTGTTCAGTCTGCTGCTGGACATATGCATACATTAAAAATCTGGTTGTGCACAAAATCATAACAGTTTTACATAGTCCTTGCAGAGCAGGAGAAATAGTAAAACTTTCCCTTCTCTCTTTTCAATTTCCTTTGTTATATCCCAGTCATGATAAGACCAAGGCTGAGAATCTGGGGTAGAGGAGGAGAGGAGGGCTGATCTGATCCTCAGATGTGTTCTCAGAGGACTTGTCCCCCTTACAAGTCAGACTGGGAAATGGCATTGGCACAGCAGGGCACCATATGCTAATCTAGTGCACTAGATGGTGCAGATTACTCACTCCTCTAACACAAACTGAAACTCTTGCAGTTGCCTTCTAGTGCTACTTAGGCAGGGTAGTGCTACATTTTTCCTTGTGGTTTAAAAATACAGACTGCCTCCTATAACTTTGCTGTTTATCAGTTAGAAATTCTGTTTCTTTTATCATGGGAATATTGAATCATTATTTTTTCCTCTACTTGTTTGCACAGCTGGGTAATCACCATAGCAACTGATGCATGCCAGGTGTCTGTTCAAAAGAATGCTATCCTCCCAGTCTCTCTAACTAAATTCACTAAGTCAATTGCCAAGCGGATATTAAGACTGAGTAACAGATGAAAAGGTATACGTATTATAACCAATGTAAGTAATTTCTATATCATATACAATAGATATAAAATATATAAATCACATAAGTGTGTTGATTCTTGTTGACTGTTGACCACTTCATTTATTTATCTATTTAATTATTCTAAGGTAACATTAAGTTTGCATAGTTAAGACTTCAAATATCAAGGAAATATGGTAACAAGGTTTTAAAACCTATATTAACCCTGTACTTTTGCATATGAATTATGTACTTGTTATACACACTGAACATTAACCATATAAGTGTGATATTTAGTCCAAACTTGGGATGTGCACACTAATTGTTCTTTATAATTCTATATATACAAACTAAATCTATGAAGTTATTATAATTTTAATCATCACTTTTCATACTTTTATTAGAAAGTTTATGTTTCTGTTATTTTTTATGCTCTCTCTTTATTAATATACTGTTTATTTGTTTTTCAGCTAGCATCACTTTCCCATAAATTCAATTGAAACAGTTCAGCAAGAGCTCATGATAGGTTTTTGCACTTTTTCATTGGCCAAAATGAAGTCCTTGAGAAAGTTTGACCCATCAACATATATATGTGTATATATTCTTAATATTTTGTTGTTTGAGAAACTTATCATAATAATTTTATTAAAAGAAGATTATATGGTGCAGGTAGTATTCTACATATCAGATTAACATCAGTTCTTTCTGCCTGTCAGAGTACAGCTTCACGTCTTTAGCATTCTCTGTTTTGCAGCTCTTGTTTTTAATAATAATTTCCTATCATAAATTACAGAAAGATTAAATTATAACAAGATTATGCACTCTGTTACTGTAATATTGCATCTAAGTTATGGGATAGGTACATGCCACAGTGCACCCTAGAGGATGTCTAGTCATTCAGACCAGGTAGCTGACTGGAACAGTCTGTGGGCTCACTGGCACACACATCTATGTGTCCTTTCTGAGGATATGGAAGGATGATGCGAAGATGGATGCTGTCATTTTTTTCATTGAAAATGTCAGCAATTGAGCATACTAAGAAGTACATCAATTTTTGCACTTTTAGCTCTGTATTAAACAGCTCTGAAGAACGATTTTACAAAGTAATGAAATTCTGAGGTACTTGAGAAAGCTTTCATCATCAGTTGTCAAGACATACATATTTCAATTCGGGTGAACATTGCAGAAGAGGTTAAATGTTACAAATTGTGGCTAATATTGACAAACACTGTATGTTAACTACAGCAGATCTCATACAAGCTCCTATGCATAAACAAACACAAGTGTATTTCCCGTTCCAGTTCAAGATATGGGAAAATAAGGAAGCCAACAGCAGTGATTGCATTGAAAATTTAGGGTTGACAGTGATCCGGCATTGTCAGATTAACATAAACATAACATCTTTGTCCCTTTTTATGATAGGTAATTTACTGTTTTGTTGTTGTTTGTTTGTTTGCTTGTTTTGTTTTGTTTAGTTTTGTTTTTATACAATCTAGTATTCGAGAACCTCCCACCTACTACTGATAGAGTCTTTACTTAATTTGCTATTATTTTTATAAGCATATATTGCACAAATATCAAGCCTTTCTGGCTGTTTTTTGTCACAATATTTTTAAGAACAGAGTGTTTTTAAGCCTCTTTTAAATATATACCTAGATAATAATAGACGTGCAATTACTAATCTGTGTTCTGCTTTTAAAGTAGGTGTTGGCCCATCAACAGATGATTACTGTATTTGAACCTGAAGTTTTTCTAGTAACATCTTGGGCAGACTTAGATATGAGATTATGTAGTAATAAATAATCACGTCAGGTCTGAATCTGTTAATTATATTTGTTTTTATTAATTTGTCACTCAGCACTCTGTAATCTGTTTAGTAAATGAAGTTAGATCTCTCCCTCTTCTCCTCTAAACTTTGATATCACTTTCTCCTTCTACCTCCCTCTCTTCCTTTTTCTTTCCCCTTCATATACTGCCAGTGAACTAACTTCCACAATTACACTTTGAGTTCACATATAGAAAGGTGACTTTGTAAAAGAGCTGTGCAGTTTGATGGAGGGTCATAAATGAAATTGAAATGCTTTTTCTGATGATCGCCTGCTCCTTAAATAAAAATTAATGTAACGTGTTACAGTGGATTTATAAAATTGCAAACAGCAGCAGCAAACTGCTGCTATTACTCTCAGTATATATTCTAGAAAATTAAAATATTACTTTTAGAGTTATGTAATATACTTCTGATTATTTTACGTTTAAATAAATGATGCTTACTTTTTTCTTTCCTCTATAGAAAAAAAATATATATATATTATTTCTAAGGAATCATTTAATTCTATCATGTGCATTCAGTAATTTATCCTTCTTTCATAGCTTAAGAATACTTAGTAGGGCCTGAATATTCTCTCTGATTATTTGAATATTCTCATTCAAGAGGAAGAGGATTTTTTCCCAAACACAGTTTCTACAGTCTGTGCAACAGTCTCTTGTTTGTCTTGTCTTAGTATAACTCTAAGAGGTTCATATGACGCCATGAGCATGGAGGATCTCTCTCCTACTAAAGAAATCACAGGCCTGATTTTTTTTCAAAGGCATGGCTAGCAAGCTACCTATCATAAATAAAGGTATTTTACAGGAATATTAACTGATTTTGAAATCCTATTTCTTGATATAGCAATTTACTCACATTTATTGAGGAAAAAAAGTTAATCAACACTTACTAGAACATAAAAGTGTTCATACGGGTAGAAATCACACAGGTACTGATCTACATCCTTATTTCCATTTCCATACAGACATACTTTCAACAACTTAACTAGTGGTTATAGGAAAATTATTAATGTATTTTCCTATAATGCTTCTATGAGTTAAGGATATGCTCACAAGAGAAAAACTAAAGCACACAGAACTGTGATTCAAGATCATCAAGTTAATTTTTGGTGTGGCAAAGTGAACACAAGCATATTTTTCATGCTAACTATTATTTTCTTTCTCCTAATTTCTAAGAGTACCTCATGATCTTTGAAGTCACCAAGGCATCCATCTTTGAAAACTGGAACTGTGTACCTGACTATTTTTTGACCTTGTTTATTGGTGTATCATTAAAAATTGCTTTAATTTAGTCTAAAGATAAAAAGGCTTGGAAAATTATTTGTAGTGCTTAAAAGGGTTATGATTTGCTTCCATCCACTGCCCCCTCCTGACATCCATCCATGTCAGCACCACACATTGGCAGCTCGAAAGCAAATAAAACCCTAGGTATCCCGAGCCTGCCAGGTAGGCTCTGCCTGGGGATGAAAGAGAGATGGTGAAAGGGGATGAATTCATCATAAGACTGTGATTGTCGTTTCCTTGAGGAGAAACAATCCACTGATATAAAGTGTTCACTATCATTCAACCTCAGGAAGTCGTAATTCTTCTTTCTCTCTTGACGTCACTAGTGTCCCCCACATGGCTTCAACATGGTCATGGAAAGCAGAGCAAAAGATTGAAGGTTTTAATCCTGGAAATTTTCTAGAATGTAGATTCTCAAGGATTGAGATTGCTCAGATGTACCTTCATTCACAGTATTGCTTCTCTCAATTGCAACATAAACATAGCTTTTACTTGGCATTTGCCCAGGATGTTTATTGAAAGAAGACTGCTTTTTCTTTCTATATTAACACTAAAACTGGACAATATTGTCCCTTTTGCACTACATAGGCTATGCATAATATGACCTAATGCATTATAAATTTGTTAAATGCAATTTGAAGTGTAAGGAAGTGTTCAATAAAATGTTAATGAAATTCCAAACATTAAGCAGACTCAGAATAGACCTTAGCATTCAACCCAGTTGTTTTCTTTATATGCAGCAGTGGAAAGAAGAAATTCTTTATTTTTTAGCTTTCATTCTTTATCTCCTTGTATAAATGAGGAACCCTGTACAGGATCTGTTATGAGACTATGCAAAACTAATTATTACCTTTCTGAAGCAAAATATGAATATCCCCCAAAGCTGCTATTTGTAAAACATATCATGTGGCGTCTAATAAATAGCCTTGAGGGCCTTTGTAATTACTGACAGGGATATTAGAACTGACAGACTTCAGGTGTATGCTACAGAATAAAAAGGAAATATTGCTTGTTTGGTTAACAGTTTCTCATTTATATTTACATGTTTGACAAATCTGACAACTTCTGTGTTAAAAGAAAGATCTGGTTTTGTTACCTTTCAAATGAAGATGAATGGTTCAAACTAGTCTGTTTTCTTTACTAACAGGAGGGTACCTGATATCCTGTGGAGAGAGAGACTTGTAAGTCTTTAAGCAGCAGAGAGTTATTCCTTAAGAGGTTTGCAATACATTTATTGAGATACATTTCTAACTAATAGTTCCGATAATGTCAAAGTGAAACAACCCAGCATATTAAGATTTTTATGGCAGTGAGCATAAAATGACTTTTCTATCCCATGTAATTTTCTGGAATTTCCTTGGGAAATCATTATGCCTATAATACAGAGCACACCAACTTGATTTAATTGATTTCTTATGCAACTGTTATAGCACTATTTCCAGTAACTACTTATCTAAAAATGTATATGATTTTCGATATTTAATTTCTGACATTTCTTGTTTCTTTTTTGTCAGATTAGTTTGCTAAATGAACTCAAACTTCATTGCACTCAATATTGCAGTGAAGACTGGAATAGTTCCTATTTAATCCATTTTTAAAAACATTTTATGATTTTGGATTTCAGCACCAATCAGATTTTCCCTCTCTTTCCTGTTTAGACAGATGTCCTAGGGACTGGTAGCCTATTATTCTAAACCAGTAATTTCTTCAGTATTTCTCAATCTCCTAATATCAGTTAGAACCAGTTTCTAAAACATAACAGAAGTAAAAACAATGTAAAGGCAAATTCACAGCTTGAAGTGAGTTGAGCTACGACCACATACAGCCACTGAGGATATAGCTTCCGTACTGCACTTTCCCCAAGTTCAGGTGGCCTGTATTCAGCTCTCTGACAGGTTGCAGATCTGACTTCAGGGAGTCACTTGGCTTCTGGAGTTATCTGTGAAGCAGAGACTACAGGGATGTGTGTATGTATAGGGATGGCAAAAGTAATGCGTATGAATTAAGAACATAAAAGTCTATTCCACAGGTGCTGGTTAAAGATATATTCTGTGATACCTGCATGTCTGCTTTCTTTGTCCTTTATCAACATTAGATATTTCATTCAAAAATAACAAAATTTAACTGGTCATAGTAGCAGTATGACTGATCAATTATATATTTCTGTAGTGTTTTTCTATGAGGCATTTACATGTTTTGTCCAGCTTTCAAATTTTTGTTCTCTCACTACATCCCACTTTCATCTTTTCTGACAACTTTGTCATTTTTAGCTCTTTCTTTTATATATTTTGCTCATTATCATTATTTGAGCAAAAATACGAATCTGTAACATGCATACATAATAAAATTTGTCAGGATTAACCAACTTTTGAGTGTCTAATTGTTGTCTTATCTCCATGGTCATCAGCTGAATAGAAGAAAATATCAGATCAAAGACACTGATGAGTTAAAGTATTCCATGGATTAGAATTCCCAGCTCCTGATCAGTTGCAATTAGTTCTTCAAATAGTTGGTACAGACTATGTTAATCAGTCTTTCTGAGACCTGAATTTGAGACTCAAGAGTATAAACTAGACCTAAGAAAGCAGAGAATGGATATTTTTTCATGACTAACTCCTAGAACTTGCATAGACTTTTAAAGGATGCTGTGACTCATTACACGTTAAGCAAATGTTTCCTTTAATACAGCAACATTAACTGAGTGCCCTGTTGTATAATTTTCATAATGTAGTAGAATAATATTTTGTTATACAAGTTGTCTTGCCTATAATTATAAGTGTGCCAATATGGAGAGAGTTCTTAATAATTATGTTCAAGTTCATAGAAAAAAGGACCAATAGATGGAAAAAAAAAAAAAGACTCACAATATTGTGAAGTAATTTGACACATTACTGTGGTCTTTTCTTACTACATTATTTACTATACTGTATATTGGAAGCATGTTTCCAATGCTAAAATTAAGGCAGTTTAACTATACCAGAGAATTATAGAAATTAAAAAAAAAAAGCATGAATGATCGCTAATTCAGTTATATGCATACCTAGGATAGTCTCATCTAAATGGCTTTTAGGACCTGGATAATCAGGGATATAAAACCAGACAGAAACATTTCTGCTAAGTACTGCTAACAATATACAGGAACAGTGGCAGTAGGTATCAGTCTCGGAAACTGTGGCAATGGCAATTTTGAAATGAAAGTGTAATTTTCCTTTTCAAAATGTGAAGAAATGAGCTAAACGAGTCCTGTCAAAATGTTGAGAATTATGTTATTTTCTACCTTCTCCTAAATTGCTGTGAGCTCAGATTGTATGTTAATAAAACACTGAATTGCATTCTCCAGGCATTTCCCTACTTCTTGGGAAAAACATAAACTTTACAGTATGTCAGAGGAGCAAGCAGAGGTCCTTAATATTGCACTATTTCATCCTTCTCATAACTTTAGGCCCAAATCCTGCAGGGACTTGTACAGGGACTTGTACAGGTTTGGCTTTATGCACAGTGAGTTATTCTTCTGATTTGACAAGAAACTGAAATGCCATTACATTAAAAAAACTTTTTTTTTTTTTTTTTTTTTTCCAGATTGGACTTGCCAATCTGCCAGCTACCCATAGTAAATTTTCTGATCAAGAATTCATGGGTGAAAATAAGTTTTCTGCACAATGGACAAGAATGATTTGGTGTAGGATTTAAAATTTCTGAATCCCCAAACCAGTCTAACTCTGCTATTATTTTCTGTTATTAGTCTTATTTCTGTTCCCTCCCCAAGAAAGCTCTTGGTTTTTTTAGTCTTATAAATATGCATGGGGTTAAGTGGCATAGATCTTACTTTTTGCATGAGTTTTTGCTGCCACAGCTCATGAGCAAGGAAAGAGCTGCATCTTCACTCAAGCTGGAGAACAAGAAGAAAAGCTACAGTCATGGTTCCTCTTTCTCCCACATCATGTTAGCTGTTACAGATGAACCGGAAGTAGAGGAGGAGCTGTTGAATGGCTGGCTCAAGTCACTAGCGCTTTTTTTCTTTTTTTTTTTAATACCACTAAAATGCAAGGAGGAAAATAAGTCTTCTACTGGGGCAGAAGAGAACCTAAGTGAAGGTTTGATGCAGTGCCACTGTATTGTCCTGTATCTGGTTTATTTCTGGATTCTTTCAGGATCTCATCCTTTTGGCTCATGGGTTCACAGCACTTCACATATCACTGCAGGTTTCTGTCACTTGGTAGCCTCCCCATACTTCCCCCCTGCCCTGGGCCCAATATAAGAAGACACAGCCCCAGAGGGGAGCTGCAAGGTCTGTAAGCAGGGATCACTGCTTGATGGTGTGTGGCAGCACCATCTTTTAATTTGAGAACCCATTTTTATTTTTATTTTGTGTAATGCCAGGTGTTTTCACTGTCAAGCTCACTCAAGTATTTATTTTTTTTTTTAAATCTATTTTATTCTCTTGTTTGCTTTTCTTTTGACAGGTGAGAACTATTTAACCTGAAAGTTTCAGTTTGCACCTTTAATAAAGCAAATTCTCTTCACTTTTGACCCTATCAGAATAAAACTGATGTTTTCTCTTATGTTTACATGCATCTTTTTAAAAACTCTTTCATTAATTTGTTAAATACTTCCACTTGGTTACTTTTATTTTGTTTGAGACACTTTTCACATTCTTATAATAAAACCATATTTATATAACATTTCCAAGCATTTTTTTCTTTGTTTCCCAAAGAACTACCTTGCTAAATAATCCTTGCAAAGTCCAGTGCAATCAACATCCCAGTTAGCACCTCTAGAATAACAGTGTTGTGAGCATGTTGCTAGCACAGTTTGGCTAACGCATTGATTTATTTGCCTCAGGAAACATCATGGAGAAAAGGTGCTTTTCTCAAATCAAAATTGATGCTGAGACTTTAACCCCTCTAAATTTCCTGGTTCAGCAGAAGTAAAGAGTGTTGACAGAGGAAAAATACATAATCACAATGTTTGCTTTGTAGGCTGAACCACAGCTGCATTTCATTGCAGGGGAGTCATTGATGCTGGTGTGAATTGGAGTAATCCTTAAACTATTGCACAGGATATAATGAATGCTCATGTACAGAGCAGGGGATGAACAGTACTATGGTAGAATTTTAACCACAGCTGCAGAACAAACTTGACTTATATTCTGAAGAGTTCAGTTATAGTTAAGGAGGGGTGGTGAAGAATTTTCAAATATTAATATAATAATGTAATGAACAGTGTAGTTGATTTGTTTCATCTCAGTTCCTTTACATTTCTCTAAAGCGAGGGAGTAGTTTGAGTATAATTAACTTTGGGGCAAATTAATATCTTCCTTTGCATCCAGCTGGTCTTGCTTAGGTGGAATAGCATTTATTCAGAAGGTCATAAAATTAGTAGTTGAAGGGTAGAACTGGTAGTTGTGGAGAACAGTTGGCTTAACTGTTAAGCACCAGTCTTGGGCAAAGGGGAATTGAGCAGTTTGTTCTTGTTTATTTCTTATACAAACTTATGTGGACAGAGGTCCTTAAGCTTGATATGAGAGGTTGCTGAAGTAAGGAGTCTTGTGTTGGTGGTACATCCCTGTTTGGTGGCAGAACAGAATTTTGAGGGCCACGGTGCCTGAGTGAAACATTTTGTGTAAATTATGTCTAAAATTAATATTAAAGTTCTTGCCCCCAAATATGACAATGAGCCTAATGAAGTACCTGCTAAAGATATATAACTATAATACTCAACTCTTCTCCCGAATCATGCTAAACATCACCCCAGTGGAGGGAACAGATAAGGTTAGGATATGAAAGAGTGTTAGGAGTTAGTGTAAAACAAATAAATAAATAAATGAGAAGAAGAAGATGAAATTAGAGTGAGGAAGAAAAAAAGAAAAAAAAAAAAAGCTGAGGAGAAAAGAAGAAACTGGAAACCTGCAAGAGGCTGTGCTCTTTCTCCTCCACCAAGACTTCTCAGTAAGCTCTGTGCCTTCTCTCTTTGGTAAGGAATACTTGGGATAGCATTTTGCTTGCATTATTATCATATATTAGTGCTATTGAAGTAAGTGTATTTATCAATGACAATTCCAAATCTGTTATATCTGTCACCTTATTAAATAAGTTCAGCTTTGTGAGACTCTCAGTGAAAGTCCTTGGCAGGTCTCTGAAACAGGCAAATGTTGGACTGCAAATACTTTCAATGTTCAACTTTGTGAGACTGTCTCAGTAAAAGCCCTTAGCAGGGCTCTGAAACAGCCAAATACTGTACTCTGATAAGTCCCCTGGGATGATGGGAAAGAATCACCTCCCTAAGATGGGGAGAATCACCTCTCTCAACCTGCTGGCCATGCTTCTTTTGATGCAGCCCAGGATATGTTTGGCTTTCTGGGCTGCAAGCTTACATTGCTAGCTCATGCTGAGCTTCTCATCAACCAAATATATCCTTCCTCCCCATCTGTACAAAACAGTACCTCAGCTATTAAGAGTAAGTGTTCCTCTGCTCAAGAGAGAGGATATAGTGGGTACACACAATGTGCCACCCTGTGGTTTTACCTGTGACCACTGACAGGATGTGAGGAAATGGTTTCATGAGTTGTAAGAAAAAAACAATGGAAAAAGGGGGTTCTTCCAGGACAGTCGTTGCTCCAGTTTCCATTGGGCAGTGTCTCAGACAGAGTAATGACCACGACTACAGGGGCCCTGCCTCCAGTCAGTTGGAGGAAAGGAATAATCAAATTTATTGGACTGTGTGGATTTAAAGGCTTGGCACACCAGACCCATAGGAGTATAAGGCTCTAGTGGACAATGGTGCACAGTGTACTCTAATGCCATGTAGCTATAGAGGAGGAGAACCCAACTGTATTTCTAGAGTGACAGGGGGATCCCAACAGCTTACTGTATGGGACACTGAATTGAGCCTGGCTGGGAATGAGTGGCAAAGGCACTGAGAGTCAAAAGCTGAGGGTCAAAGAACAGTAGGTACCAATTGCTACCACAATAGTGCACCTCCAGCAGCAATATCTCAGTATCAGAGATTCCCTAATTCCCATCCATGAGCTGGTTCATCAACTGGAGAGCCAAGGAGTGATCAGCATGTCTTCCTGCTGCAGTGGTAAGGGGACTCCCCAGAAGGTGACTGGATCCCAGACAAGCCTCCAGTTTGTGAGAAACAATCTGTAGCCAATAACACAGACTCAGGCGAGGATCTCAGTGAAGTAGCATTTTTATTCACAATTGCAATGGCGGGCGTCCTGCAAGCAGGAGTACACAGCAAAAGTATATCATAACCTTATATTCCCTATTACGCAAAACTTGATTCCTCCCGTTTCCTCATTGTCTGAGTAATACAGGTTCACAGACTACTCAACACTTATTACTATACCATATATGTACAATTTTATTTGACCAACTGTTAATTTCTCCTTTCCTTTTCTTTTTTTTTTCCTTCTCTCATGACTAGAGGGCCCGCGATTTTTTGTTTTTTACTGATTTTGCACCTCTTGTCTTGTTCTTCTTAGCTATCTTCCTTATTTTGGGACAGTGGAACCTTCCCTTTGTCTGCTTAACATACCCCCCACTGTTAAGCCACTGTTATATCTGCACAATCACTTTTGAATATGCAAGGTTAGTGGAATTTTCCACTGCAAAAACACAACTTTATTTCTCACACACTCACCCTTTAATAGTCCCACATGGCCAGTGCAAAATTCTAATGGAGAGTGGAGACTAATGGAGGACAATGGTGGCCTGAATGAAGTCACGCCACTGCTGAGTGTTGCAGTGCCAGACATGCTGGAACTTCAATACAAACTGGAGTCACAGGCAACCTAGCGGTATGCCACAAGTGAGATTAATAAAGCATTTTTTTCAATCCCTTTGGCAGCAGAGTAAGGTTCACAGTTTGCTTTCACTTGGCAGGGCATCCAATACACCTGGAATCAACTGCCCCAGAAGGTAGAACCACAGCCCTACCATTTGCCACGGACTGATCTAGGCTGCATTGGAACAGGGGGAAGCTCCTGAACACCTGCAGGACATTGATGGCAGCATTGTGTGGGCCAACACAGCAGGAGTTTTTGAGAAAGGGAGGAAAATGTTCCAAATCCTTCTGAAAGACAGTTTTGAAATAAAACAAAGGTCAAAGGACTGGCATAGGAGATCCAGTTTTTAGGAATAAAATGGCAAGATGGATGTCATCAGATCCCAATGGAAGTGATCAACAAAATAACACTATGTCTGCACCAACTAGCACGAAGGAAACGCAAGATTTTCTAAGTGTTGTGTGTGGTGAAGGCCATCCAGCTGGCTTTAGATATTGATGAACAAGAAAAATGGCCAGTGCTCTCTCTATGCTAACTCATGGATGGATGGTGGCAAATGCCTTGTGGGGGTGGCTACAGCAATGGAAGCAGAGCAACTGGCAGTGCAGAGTCAAATCCTTCTGGGCTGCCACACTGTGGCAAGATAGTCACCCAAGTAGAAAACCTGGTTGTAAAAGTACGTCACAGGGCCTTTGAAGGCTCCTCACGGGGCCAGGGAATTCGAAGGCTTCTCACAGGGCCTTCGAAGGCTCCTCACAGGGCCAGGGCCTTCCAAGGCTCCTAACAGGCTGGCCTCAGCATGCAACAATCCAACACCACACACCTCCTGCATTGAAGAACAGTTATGACAGATGGAGCCCAAAACCATGGACTATACAAACTAAACAGACATTTTGAGGGATGGCCCACAAACTAAGGGAATGGTATTTTCTCTCCTGTTAAACTGTCTTTATCTCAACCCATGAGGTTTCTTTTACTTTTTTTTTTCCCATCCTTCTTCCTGAATCCACCTGGAGGGGAAGTGAGCAAATGGCTGTGTGGTGCTTATTTACCTGCCAGGTTACACCACAAAGTCAAAAAAGTAAAACATCAAAAGGAAGAATGAACTTTGGAAAGGATTTTCTGTAATGTAGAGAGATATTGAGTTAACCTAGACCAAGTCTAAGAGCAAGAAACTGTTTTTCATGGTTGCAGTAGAAAAGATATATACACATTTTTCTTATATCTGTTCTGACCTTGCTATTTTGAACTTTCTTAAAAAACTAATTGGTTTTAGGTGGAAGCAAAAGCTCCCCCCTTCTGCCTCCCCCCCCCCCCCTTTTTTTTTTTTTGAGGTGTGTGTGAAAGCTTTTTGGGTTTGAGAACTTACGATAAAGTAAATGTTGAGCCAACTGTAGCTCAGTGTTGTGGCTGAATAAGGGCCTGTTACAAATTATAAAGCCACAATTAAAAATACACAAATGTAGCAAAATCTCTCTAGAAAGAAAACAAGCCTTTTCACAATTTTCTTTCTCTTAACTATTCCCTTTCCAATTTGTTTATATGAGGCTCTGTTTTCCCTAATAATTCCTCAAGGCATCGAGAGATTTGTAGAAATGTCTGTTTATTTGAAGAGTCTCCCCAGTCATTGTGGTGGTGCTGTGATTTTGTAATCAAGGAGCAAAAAAGGCAGAAGAGTAAACCCCACTAAATTCCCATCATATGATCAAATAGATTTATGCAGTCACGTATTTGCTTGCTGAAATTTCATCTGAAGTTCTATGTACCCTCTCAACCATCACAGTAATCTATCATGACCCCTAAAATGCACTTTTCAGTGGGATAGCAAATGTGTAAACTGAATCTTCAGTCTTCCTGAACAAGCAATAATGCAGACCTGAAAATGCACGAGTTACAAGAAAAAGAGGTATAAATGTGCAATATTTTCTACAGTTTTGCTTCTTTTTCAGATCCTCGGTATTAGATCTAGAAGACACATATCTGACAGTGTATGTGCACATAGTGTTTAAAATTGCAAACATGGATAACATTAGATGGGAAACACACAGAATCACAGAATCATCTAGGTTGGAAGAGACCTCCAAGATCACCTAGTCCAACCTCTGACCTAACACTAACATGTCCTCCAAAAACCATATCACTAAGTTCAACACCTAAACGTCTCTTAAAGACCTCCAGGGATGGTGACTCAACCACTTCCCTGGGCAGCCCATTCCAATGCCTAACAACCCTTTCTGTAAAGAAGTTCCTCCTAATATCCAACCTAAACATCCCCTGGCACACCTTTAGCCCATTCCCCCTCGTCCTGTCACCAGGCACATGGGAGAATAGACCAACCCCTACCTCGCTACAGCCTCCTTTAAGGTACCTATAGAGAGCGATGAGGTCTCCCCTGAGCCTCCTCTTCTCCAGGCTGAACAATCCCAGCTCCCTCAGCCACTCCTCATATAACTTGTTCTCCAGACCCCTCACCAGCTTCGTTGCCCTTCTCTGGACTTGCTCGAGCACCTCCATGTCCTTCTTGTAGCGAGGGGCCCAAAACTGAACACAGTACTCAAGGTGCAGCCCCACCAGAGCCGAGTACAGGGGGACAATCACCTCCTTAGACCTGCTGGCCACACTGTTTCTTATACAAGCCAGGATGCTGTTGGCCTTCTTGGCCACCTGAGCACACTGCTGGCTCATATTCAGCTGACTATCAACCACTACTCCCAGGTCCTTCTCTGCCAGGCAGCTTTCCAACCACTCATCTCCCAGCCTGTAGCTCTGATTGGGGTTGTTGCGCCCCAGGTGCAGGACCCGGCACTTGGCCTTGTTGAACTTCATGCAGTTGACCTCATCCCATTGGTCCAGCCTATCCAGATCCTCCTGCAGAGCCTTCCTACTCTCGAGCAGATTGACACACGCACCTAACTTGGTGTCATCTGCTAACTTACTGAGGGTGCACTCGATCCCCTCATCCAGATCATCGATAAAGATATTGAAGAGGACCGGCCCCAGCACTGAGCCCTGGGGGACTCCACTAGTAACGGGCCTCCAACTGGATTTGACTCCATTCACCACAACTCTTTGGGCCCGGCTATCCAGCCAGTTTCTAACCCAACGAAGCGTACGCCAGTCCAAGCCACGAGCAGCCAGTTTCTTGAGGAGAATGTTGTGGGAAACAGTGTCAAAAGCCTTACTGAAGTCAAGGTAGACCACATCCACAGCGTTTCCCTCATCCACTAAGCATGTCACTTTGTCATAGAAAATCAGGTTCGTCAAGCAGGACCTGCCTTTCATAAACCCATGCTGACTGGGCCTGATTCCCTGGTTGCCCTGCAAGTGCTGCGTGATGACCCTCAAGATAATCTGCTCCATGAGCTTCCCTGGAACTGAGGTCAAACTAACAGGCCTATAGTTCCCCGGGTCTACCCTCCGGCCCTTCTTGTAGATGGGCGTCACATTTGCTAGCCGCCAGTTGAATGCAACCTCCCCTGATAGCCAGGACTGCCGATAAATGATGGAAAGCGGCTTGGCCAGCTCCTCCGCCAGTTCGCTCAGTACCCTCGGGTGGATCCCATCTGGCCCCATCAACTTGCGTACATCCAAGTGCTGTAGCAGGTCGCCAACCATTTCCTCATGGATAGCGAGGGCCACATCCTGCTCCCCATCCCCTTCCACCAGCTCAGGGTACCAGGTATCCAGAGAACAACCAGTCTTGCCACTAAAGACTGAGGCAGAGAAGGCATTAAGCACCTCAGCCTTTTCCTCATCTTTTGTAACTAAGTTTCCCCCTGCATCCAGTAAAGGATGGAGATTCTCCTTAGTCCTCCTTTTTGTGTTGATGTATTCGTAAAAACATTTTTTGTTATCTTTAACAGCAGTAGCCAGACTGAGCTCCAGATGAGCTTTGGCCTTTCTAATTTTGTCCCTGCACAGCCTTGCAACATCCTTATAGTCCTCCTGAGTAGCCCCCCCTCTTTTCCAAAGATTATAAACCCTCTTTTTTCTCCTAAGCTCGAGCCAGAGCTCTCTGTTCAGATAGGCCAGTCTTCTTCCGCCCCAGCTCGTCTTTGGGCACATGGGGACAGACCACTCCTGAGCCAGTAAGATTTCCTTCCTGAAGAGTGACCAGCCTTCCTGGACTCCTCTGCCCTTGAGAACCACCTCCCAAGGGACTCTGCCAACCAGTGTCCTGAACAGCTCAAAGTCAGCCCTCCGGAAGTCCAAGACAGCGGTTTTACTGGTCCCCTTCCTGACTTCGCCAAGAATAGAGAACTGAACCATTTCGTGGTCACTCTGCCCAAGACAGCTCCTGACCACCACATCTCCCACCAGTCCTTCTCTGTTTGTGAACAGAAGGTCTAGCAGGACACTTCCCCTAGTAGGCTCTCTAACCAGCTGCGTCAGGAAGCTATCTCCCACACTCTCCAGAAACCTCCTGGACTGCTTTCTCTGGGCTGTGTTGTGCTTCCAGGATATGTCTGGGAAGTTGAAGTCCCCCATGAGAACAAGCGCTCACGATTTCGCAACTTCTGCCAGCTGCCTGTAGAACTCCTCATCAGTCTCCTCATCCTGGTTCGGCGGTCTATAACAGACCCCCACCAGGATGCTTGCCTTGTTGGCCTTCCCTCTGATCCTAACCCACAGGGACTCAACCTTATCATTCCCAGCCTCAAGTTCCTCAACATCAAAACACTCTCTAATATAGAAAGCCACACCACCACCCCTTCTGTGCTGCCTGTCCCTTCTGAAGAGCCTATAGCCAGACATTGCAGCACTCCAGTCATGAGAGTGGTCCCACCACATTTCAGTGATGGCACCAAGTCATAGCCTGCCTGCTGCACGATGACTTCCAGCTCCTCTTGTTTGTTACCCATGCTGCATGCATTAGTGTAGACGCACTGTAGTGGGGCCATTGCCTTCTCTCCAGGCCTTGCCATTGTTCCCCCTGGCACAGCTCCAACAAGCCCTATTTCAGCCCCGTCCCCCTTCTTACCTAGTTTAAAGCCCTCTCAATGAGCCCTGCCAGCTCCTGGGCTAGGATCCGTTTTCCCCTTAGAGATCGGGACCTGTCTGCGGCCATCAGGCCGGGTGCCGAGTAAAGTGCCCCATGGTCAAAAAAAACAAAATTTCTATGTTGGCACCAGCCTCTGAGCCACGTGTTAATCACGTGGGCTTTCCATGTCCTCTCAGTACCCCTCCCTGCCACTGTATGGATAGACAAAAACACCACCTGTACTCCTGCTCCATCCAGTAACCGTTCCAGTCCCCTAAAGTCCCGTTTGATAGCCTTCAGGCTTCTCTCTTCAAGATCATGACTGCCATCCTGGACTATCAAAAGAGGATAGCAGTCAGAGGGGCTGACCAGGTTGGGAAGCTTTCTGTCAGCATTCCTGACTCTGGCCCCAGGGAGGCTGCAGACTTCCCTACGGGTAGGGTCAGGTCGACAAATAGGGCCCTCTGTTCCCCTGAGAAGGGAGTCGCCTACAACGATTACCCTTCTGTCTTTCTTGGTGGAGGCAGTCTTGAGGCACGGAGTTGACTTCCTCGCCCTAGGCACCCTCCTGGGTAGACTTTCTACCTCATCCTCAGCCACCAGTCTCACAAGCTCCAGGGCCTCAAATCTGTTGTGTAAGGGCACCTGGGCAGGTGGGGCCGGTGGGGGGGGCAGGGGAGGGCATCACCTGCGAGGTCAAACAGGGACCTGTCTCCATTCCTCCTCAACTCCTAGGTCCCCTCCCTCTGCCCGACAGAGACAGGGCAGGGGATCCATCCCCATTAGGGGTGTATTACCCCAGTACCTCTCCTTCAGGCCCTGCAGGGAGTTGCTCCACCAGTCTATCTCCCGCTCACACTCTCTGATAGCCCTCAACCTCTCCACCTTCTCCTTGAGTTCTGCCACCCGGCAGACCAGGTCATCCACCTGCTCGCACCTCACACACACAGTCTCTCTGTCTCCCTCAGATGGCAGCAACAGGCTCAGACACTCCCTGCATCCAGAGACCTGAACTGCCGCATTTCTGAGCAGACAGTCAGTCTGGGTAGTTACAGACTTTCCAGAGAGAGCACTCTGCCTGGTGTAGACCATTGCAGCCTACCTGGCGGTGGACAGCCGTTAGAGGAGTTGTTCGTATGGGCGGGAGGGAACGCTCTGCCCTCCCAGCTCGCCCTGCCTGCGCGAATTGCCGTGCGACTGATTGGTCGTGCTCCCTAGGGGCTGCTTTTGAACGGCCGGGGAGGGGGCGCTGCTGGCTCCGCCTACGCCTCGTCAGCCTCCCTCGCGGGGGCTGCCGGGTCCTGGCGGCTCCCTCCAGTGGCCTCGATGCTGGAAAAAAAGCCCTGCCTGTCCTGATCCCGCCGCTCCACTGCAGAACGCATCTGCCCCGGAGCCAATCGCCTCGGCAAGTTTCCTTTGGAACTTGTTGCTTTCTGCATGAACATTTAATAAATAATCATCTTCTATGATGCAAACTTAACGACTTTCAAAATACCTGACACTGATTAGCTGCTTTTGTAGGCATCCCCAGTAGACCCTACCAAATCCTTTATAAAGGTGTATGCTGCAATGTAATATTATCCAGAAAGAAGATGACATAATTCGTGTCATTTAACCATTTTAGTTAGTCCACGTCATAGCAAAGTATGTAATATGTAGGCAGAATTTAGGGAATCAAGGTGATAAGCACCACAGCAGTTTTCATTTGAAGAAATAATGCTTATGAAGAATCTTACCACTGGGTAATCTGAAACTGCAGGTTATGTGATTTAGGTTTGTGAGGTTTATATGTATTCTAGTTCAATATGATGTACTACATTAGCAGTTTATGTTTTCAACTTCCGAAATCCTACTAATTTCAAAGTTTTCCTCCATACTTATGTATTGGGTTTACATGGCAAGGTAGTGGGGGGCTACAGAAGTGGCCTCTGTGAAAAGAATCCAGAAGCTGCCCCAAGTTAGATAAGGGTCAGTTTCAGCTGGCTCCAAAGGGGCCTGCTGCTGGACAGAGCCGAGCCAGTAAGCGATGTTTGCACCTCTAGGAAAGCATATTTAAGAAAGGGGAAAAAAAAATGCTGTGCAACAGCAGCTGGGAGAGAAAGGTGTGAGAACCATCCCTGCAGACCCCAAGGTCAGTGCAGAAGGAGGGCAGAAGGTGCTCCAGGCACTGGAGCAGAAGTTCCCCTGTGGCCTGTGGAGAGGCCCAGTGGTGGAGCAGGCTGTCCCCCTGCAGCCCATGGGTCCCACATGGAGCAGATCTCCACGCTGCAGCCCGTGGAGGAGCCCCCGGTGGAGCAGGTGGATGTGGCCTGGAGGAGGCTGTGGCCCATGGAGAGCCCCCGCAGGAGCAGGCCCCGGGCCGGAGCTGCAGCCCGTGGAGAGGAGCCCACGCAGGAGCAGGGAGTCTGGGGGGAGCTGCCGCCCGTGGGGGACCCATGCTGGAGCAGTTTGCTCCTGACGGATGGACCCTGTGTTATGGACCTGTGTTGGAGCAGTTCTTGAAGAGTTGCTATCTGTGGGAAAACCACACAGGATCAGTTCGGGAAGGATGGCATCCCGTGGGAGGGACCCCATGTGGAGTAGAGGCAGAGAGTGACCATGAAGCAGCTGTGGAGATGAAGTGTTAGGGACTGACTGCAGCCCCCATTCCCCTGCTTCGCTCAGTGGGAGGACATAGAATAGGGCAGATGGAGGGAAGGTGTTTTTATTTAGTTAGTTAGTTTGTTTTGTTTCTCACTGCTCTAGCTTGTTAGTAATAGGTAATAAATTACATTATTCTCCCTATGCTGAGTTAGTTTTGCCTGTGACAATAATTGTAAACTGATCTCCCTGTCCTTATCTCAATCTTTGAGCCCTCTTTCACTTTGAGGGGGAATAAGAGAGCAGTTGTGGTGGAGCTCAGCTGCCCAGCTAGGTAAAACCACCACAACTTAGAAAATAATGTTTTCTGTAGTAAGTAGCTTTTTCTTGCTGAAGGAATGATAACTTGTGAGGCATGCAGATGTCCTGCCTTTTCTCAAGCTCACTCATAGCTAGTACCTAATACTCACTCATAGCTAATATCATCATAAATGATGATAGTTTTCCAGTGTTTCTACCTGCATTTTTGGACATATTTTCTCTAGGATCTATTTTAAGGTGTTTTTGGTTTTTTGCTTATTTGTTTTGTTTGTTTGTTTTGTTCCTTCTCTGACAGGGAAATTAAAATGTTTGTTAAACATGCTAAAAGTGACCAAGCTCCTTCCCTTCCCTTCCCTTCCCTTCCCTTCCCTTCCCTTCCCTTCCCTTCCCTTCCCTTCCCTTCCCTTCCCTTCCCTTCCCTTCCCTTCCCTTCCCTTCCCTTCCCTTCCCTTCCCCCTTCCCTTCCCTTCCCTTCCCTTCCCTTCCCTTCCCTTCCCTTCCCTTCCCCCTTCCCCCTTCCCTTCCCCCTTCCCCCTTCCCTTCCCTTCCCTTCCCTTCCCTTCCCTTCCCTTCCCCCTTCCCTTCCCTTCCCTTCCCTTCCCTTCCCTTCCCTTCCCTTCCCTTCCCTTCCCTTCCCTTCCCTTCCCTTCCCTTCCCTTCCCTTCCCCCTTCCCCCTTCCCTTCCCTTCCCTTCCCTTCCCTTCCCCCTTCCCTTCCCTTCCCCTTCCCTTCCCTTCCCTTCCCCCTTCCCTTCCCTTCCCTTCCCTTCCCTTCCCTTCCCTTCCCTTCCCTTCCCTTCCCTTCCCTTCCCTTCCCTTCCCTTCCCTTCCCTTCCCTTCCCTTCCCTTCCCTTCCCTTCCCTTCAGAGAACTTTCTCCATGTTGTAGAGCAAATAGTCAAGTGTAAACAGAACAGTAGCTTAGCAAATACGGCTATTTAGAAGTGTTTGTTACGATGAACCCCATACAACTTCCCTTGCCTGTATTTCAGATTGAATGTGTATATATATGTTTATATATATATACATTAAGAATAGTATTTTAAAGAGTATTCCTCTTATAAGTCTGTGAAACCTGAAACGTATTGAAATGCACACCTACTTCTTCATTTCCTTTGCAGTGTCTAACCATCAGTTTCCTCATAATTTTAGCAGATGCTTCTACTTTTGACTGTAAGACAACTTAATGAACCAGGTTTTTCTCTCCTTACTTTTCATTCTCTGAGGAGCAAATTCATTCATGAGCAAAAGCTTTGCTATACTTTGGAAATCAATTTTGCATGTTTCACCCAATGTTTCCAGCACAATTATACAGCAGATTTTGTAGTCTCACTACTTTATTTATGAAAATACTTAAATAATTTAAAAAATGTAAAGTTTGAAATGGTATGACCAGTAAGAGAACCCACTTTCTGTGATCTTAATTGCAAGACAAGTCTTTGTCAAAGCTCTTACATGTTGTATCCTATTCTCTGTTATCCAGAGCAGAATAAAGCTGGGCCCTTGAACTGTAACAGTAATTTTTAAATGATTTTGGAAGTAGGTCATATCAGTAAGATAAAGACCAGAACAAGTAATAAAGAATCTATCATTTATGACCTGAACCTCCTCAGAAAATAAGAAACAAAGAGAGAAAGGAGGGAGGGAGGAAGAAAATTTAAAAATCTGTAGCTATTTTGACTTCAGTGAAGGCTCCCCTACTTACTGAAGTTAAACAACAATCCTTTGTTATGATGGAGGTGGAAGAAATGGCATCAGGACCAAATATTGAGATCACAACTGAAAATGGTACTCTGACTTGGTTTTGTTCATTTAAAATGTGATGGGGGTAAAATGTCGTTTCTCTCTTTTTTGGTACCAAACATAGTCTTTCAGATAACAAAATATTTGCAAAAATTTTTGTATGAAAATCTGTGATGCCAATGGACACAATATTTTATTAAGATGTGGTTATTTGCTTAATAGGATTTCCAGAAGGTTTCAAAACTCAATTGGCAATGAAATTAATAGGAGTTAAATATAAGATTGGCTTAGGTCTATTTTCTGATGATCTCAGTATTTATCTTTCTCAACATTTATATACTAACATCCATTTAAAATCTGTCTCCAGATGTTTTCCAACAAAGCACGTTTTTTCACAGATATTGAAATGTAAAACATGAATTAGAACACAATTCTGATTGAGATAAACAAATCTGTTTACATAAAATGGTCAAACAGGTACCAAAATTTAAAGCAAAAATCTTGCTTCTGCTGTGCCGTAAATACCCACAGTGCTGATGTCTCAAGAGCAAATCTACCTGGCAGAAGGATAGGAAAGGTTATCTAACACTTTAAAAACTAGCTAAATGAAGTAAATGCAATGCAGAGTTGAATCTAATTCTTAGCAGACTAAAATACTTTGTGAAATACACAAACAAGACACAGCTGGGAGGAGGCTGTGTGATTGCTGCAGAATGCCTTGCAGACACACTCTACATACACTGCATCCCATTGAGGAGCTGAGGCAAGATGGTGAGGAAACCCAGTGTCCCTGGAAAGTACAGGCAGTTTGGCAGTAACCAGGACTGAGATGAGGGTCTTCGACTCCCCTGATGTATTTTATTGGAAAGAAACACACTCCTTCTGCTGTTTTTTGGTTGGTTGGTTTGGTTTCTTCCCCCAAGAAACTTGCTAAACTAGTATGTTTTTTGTTTCTGCTGAAGAATTTCAAATGTAATACTAAATTTGGCTATCTGATAAATAATCTGATAATTTACACAAAGGATTCTTTTTAATTTTATTCAGGACTCAGTGAAAGTCTATGAGAAATATAAGCTACTGCTTCTATTGCTACCATTACCATTATCATTAGAAGAATTCACTGTAATTATTAGAGTAACAAAGTCTGCAGCCACTGTTAGTGTTACATTTTTTGATAAACAGCAATATCCACATTGTGATTCAAACCCAGTGCAGATTATGCTAATTTGGTATTCAAACTGAGGGATTCTTCTCACAGTATATTAATAATATAGGCTTTGTACCTAAAATTTTGTACGTGTTCCAGGGAAAATAGCTAATCTGTAAAACACTTTGAACACCTGCCAATTCAAAATAGACCCAGCATGTACTTTTATTACTTTTTAGCATTTAGTTTTCAAATTTTAAATTAGTATTCCTGCTGTGCTTATTTGGCCAAATCCTTTTTGCTTTCCTGCTTTCTGTAGATTTTTTAAAATATTTGATTTCTCCATTCCCTATAATCTCAATGGTATTGTTCAAAATTCACAATATTCATAATTTTCTCTACTAAAATACCTGCCAGCACTTACAATGTGCTTGAAATCCTGTGTATTTAAATATATATTTATATACTCATTTTTGCTTTTCATTTTTCTTGAAGTTATGTACATTATTTTTGCTGATGGATGACCAGCCAATCAAATTTATCTGGAGTGGAGAGGTTATCCTGAGTACATCCTTGCTTGAGATCACAGTAGTAAAGATGAATTAAAGCATGATATGCACATCCTTCTGTACATCCTATTAAGAGAAGCAAGTGTAAGGATCTTTCACTGGTAAAGGCAGAAGGCTGATTAAAACAGCCTTTTAATAGTCATTGATAATCTATTAATTCAAAAAACAAAACAAAACAAAAAAAGAGGTTGAAAACATTATATACCTCGATCCTCCATAATGAAATGTGTTTATTTTACATGCTCACCCCTTATCATGAGATAAAGGAGCTTGAACTCTTCTCCATAACATTTAGAAGGTCAGATTCTCAGGTGATGTAAATGGCTTTTAAGAGTGTGGTTGAATTACTTGACAAATAACCTTCCCTGGAGCTGTACTATTGGAATTTTCACAGGTATGGATAATGTCCTATTTTTCATCTAGAAATTATTCCCAAACTATATCAGAGTGTATGATAGAGGATTAAAGGTGTGGATAAATATGGTAATCTAGTTTCTAACTGCTCAGTAGCAGTTTGATCAGAAGAATGGAAAGTAACATTTTATTTATTTGTTTATTTATTAATATATTCAAATCACCATGGATTGCATTGAGTATAGCAGGATCTTTGGGTTGGCAGGAGCAAAGCCACGCTCCTTGTTTGAAAAGCTTCCATTCCAAATCTGTTTTTGTTGGAACTTTTTAATTAGCAGTACAGTTTGAGGATATAAACACACTGTTACATGCTACTCTGAATGATTTTTTGACCTCTTTAAGTGTACCAGACATTGCCTTACTCCACGGAAAGCACATGGGAAAGTGTGTGTGCCTAAGTGTTTAGGCAAGAAATACTGTAGCAGTGCTGGTGATGATAAAGGAAGACATTTTACACATGCAAGCACCTACATTAATGGAAAACTTACTGAAGATATCTCTATGTACAGTAATGTATTTAACAGTATGTACAGTAATATATTTAACATGGATATTGTAGAGTTAGAAATATTCTCCAATGCAGCAAAATGTTGACATCTAAGTCTGAAATTTATAAGCAAATGAAGCAACAAATAGAAAAAACATCCTGAGACTTCTGAGAGAAAGTCTTGAGAGTTTTAAAAGGCTATGTGAGCATTACGAGCAGAGACCCAAAGGGATAAGTTTGCTGAGGAATAAATATAAATCTGTCAAGGATGCAACCAAAAGGATATTAAATATGCTCACCTGTCATGTTTGGTTCTCAAAGAAAGAGGAGGAACAAGGCCTGAAGAAAAGGACAAGATTTTGGTAATGATTTCCAGACAACTGGTGGAAATTGAGATCAGTATAAAAAAGACCTAGGAGGCAGACATAGTATATGAAGTAAGAAGAATAAAGATTCAGATAATTAGGAGAATTATTTTGTTCCTCTTTCTCTAAAGCAGCAGATGCCAGCTGCTGGAAGTTGAATATTAAACCTGGTGTCCCTGTGGTATGATTCAGTACAAAGAAACCTCAGTTGTAATATCATGAAACAATGTTCTTAAGAACATGAACATTCTTATGTTTCTTCTTCAATACTTTGCTAGGCTTTTACTACAGCTAGAGGCAGACTACAGGGTCCCAGTCGGGTCAGGCTTTGTTTAGTTTTCAGAAAAGCTAAGCCAGACAACATATGTGGTTTTTTTGTTTTGTTTTGTTTTGTTTTTTTCCCTCTGAAATAAGTTTTCCTTCCGTGAGGAATTCTGTCACTTGCAGTTTTTCTTGCAAGCTAAAATGTTTTTAAAAATTCTAGAATTTCTTCCAGAATGGAAATTCAGGGCTTTAATTATTATTGTTCACTTCATAATATGCACAGCTTAGCTGGCTAATAAAGGCAAATTTTAAAATCCAGTCAATTATAAGCGTCTCTTGTTTCCAATTCTTCAGTAAGACCAGTTGCCTTAGAGATAGAATACCTCTGCGGTCCTAGTAGAAAGATTACCATGCTAAGATAAAGGGAAATATTAAAGTAATTAGGTGTTCAGGGATATCTGAGACACAAGCAAATATTGTATGTTCTGAAAACAGAAGCTGAAGTATTGTCATGGGTCTTTCATAAGTAACTGTCTTTTTGAATTAATACATTATTTTCAAGGTGAGAACTTAAACAGAAGCCATGTATTTTATATATATTTATATATCTGTATATGCACAGAGTGCATGTGTAATGTATCTTTCTTCCTAAGGGTAGTTATCTGTTTTGGACTAGATATACATGTTCATATATGCAGATGTTATTCCTGTATATACATAGTTGATTTACCATGCCCTCTTTAGCAACAGAAACCTCAATTTCAAAGTGTCGTAGTTAAACACTGGCCTGAGTTCTACCCCCAAATCTGAGAAGACTGGACCACATAGACTGCTCAGTGCCCTCTTCTCTCTCTTCACAACCAGTCAATCAAATAATGATGACCTGTTGTTGAGGGAGAAACAAAAAGAAAAGAGAGAAAGATAAATGTATGACATGATATTATCTGTTTTCCCAAATTATACTAATTCAATGTCTTCTTTATTTTTTATTGTGGAGAAACTGTTGAGTAGCTGGATTCTGCCTTGTACAACATTGCTGTAAGCAGCCCCAGTCTTCCCTACACTGTAAGCAGTAGGAGCAGTAGACAGATCAGTCAGCCACCACCAGTCTCCCCATTCCTTCCCATGGTTGGAAGCAGGGCACTTTTCAGTGATTGTTTGTTTGTTTGTTTGTTTGTTTTATTAAAGAATAACACAGAATACTGGACCCCATGCAGCCTGCTATCTACAGATTTCACAAGTGGCATTTTGTTTACTTAGGACTTTAGTGTCCTAAATCTGCCAGCTGACACATTCCCTTAAAATAAAGGTTTGCCCCAAAGTCCCTTTCATTCAAATCCCTTTCTTTGCACCAGTTTGGGGTTTCCTTCCAGAGCTACTTTCCTTCCAGAGATTCTAGAGCCAGGTGATCTATTGATCTTTCTTAGGCCTTAGGTGACTTGGCTAATACATATTCATCCTTGATTTGCTGGTATGAGGAAATTAAACATATCACAGATTGAATCCTAAAAGTCTGTCATGTTATGATAGAAAGTAATTGGGTATTCCATTTTAGAAATATTTTCTTTCTCAATTTGTCTATCTGTCCTTCTATCTAAATTCATACGTGCACCTTTCCTTATGATTTTAGTATGCTTTTCTTATCTCCTAAGCACATACTATGGTCCCCAGTGGTAGGGAGTTGCTGAATCTCATAGCCTGATAGAGGTGAGGCTGCTGCAGCTCCCTGCCCAGGTCCAAGTAGTAGCAAAGCCAAGGAAAGATTCCCAATAGGTACATATGAAAACACAAACATTATACATCTGGCCACACAGACCAACATCAGTGTGTCAATGGCTTTATACTGTTCCCCTCAACAGCCAGTTAAAAGGAAGGTCCGTTAGTGGGAAGCACATGCACACAAACATGCACATGCACACATGTATATATAATTTGAATCCCTCCAGCAGCTGGGCTCAGACACTCAACCTGCCCACTGGCACAGAACAGCCCTTTTTATCCCCTTATCCTTCTATTTCTCCCACCCCCTTTTTCCTCCCCAAAGCACCTTGATTGCTGCCTTTCTTCACCTTTGGTTCTTCCCCTAAACAGCCTATAACACCCTGTGCAATCCTAGAAGGTTCTTTCCCTGCATCCCATAACATGTCCCATACTTGTGGACAGTGATCCCCCTCAGTAGGAAAGGTGATCTCCAGACGTGCTGCATTGACCCATGGTGATGGGTGTCACACTTGGGGCTGAGGTTCTCCTGGGACAGCTGTGGGAAAATCCAAGTTCATTTCTCCTATAGGTTTATTGGAGTTCTCCTTCCTGATGCTGTGCCTCTGTGCACCTTCATGTGTGTGGATGAGCTTTTAATCACATAACCCAACATCCACATCTTTTCTGCTTCTGCTTTAAATCTTTTGTTCGAAAACTATTCAGACAACCAAAAGAGAGAGAGACATTCAAAGTGGTCTTATTCCTGGGTGTTAGTCTTACGTTAGCAAAGGCAGGTGAAGGAGGCTAGGAACAAAAGTATTTAAAATGCTATTATGTTGTGGGGGAAAAAAAGTATTTTGTTTGGATAAATAAGCATTATTTTTTTAATGGAAAAAAAATGGCAGTGTTCATTAAATAGCAAAAAGTTCCAGGAGCAATATTTGTCACCATAGCAAAAGCAAGGTTGGATTTGATGTACTTAAGAGTGTTAGTAGCTTTAGTGGAATTCACAAGAAGATGAAGTATTCACCATTGGGCTTGGGAGTGTCAGTCTGGTGGTTTAAGGTCAGTTCTGAAGATGTAGCTGAGAAAGGCTAATTTTCAGTGAAATGATTAATCCTCCAAGACTATTATGACAATCCACTGCTGTCATTCTATTAGTCATTTCTTAGAGAGAAAAAAAAATACAGCAAATCTCAGATGAAAATATTATACAACATTTATGATAGACTTTCAAACTTTGAAAAGATTCCTGAAAGTGCTTTAGAGAAATTCTGTGGCAATTTGATCCACCTGTTTGTTGCTTGCTTTATTGTTACCTTGGTACTGCTATTATGGCATTTGTTGTTCCTTAATGTTAACTATTGTAAAGGAAGTTCCAGGGTGCACTCATATCAGAGCTTCTTGATTCAGCATTATGATGTTACCCTACAACATGCTGGTGAGATAGCTCCTCTTACCTAACCCTGAAAGGTGTTTTCACCTGAGGATTCAGCTGTTCTGCTTTGCAGCAAGACTTTTTTTTTTTTTTTTTTTAACTTGCTGTCCTTTGCATCCCCCTATCTGTAATTCTGCATCCCATGATTTACCATATCAATGAAACACTTATGTGATCTGCAAGCAGTTTCCAATCAACTGATATTTGGAAGTACAGCATGGCTCCAGAGGTTAGAATAAAAGCCAGATTGCTTTGTGGCCAAAGTCAGAAAAAAGAATGTTGTAGGTACAGTGAACAGACTACATTCAGATGCATGAATATTTCAGAAGTGGCCATTAATTTCAGAAGTGAAATAAAAGGAGGCTAGAGCATTGCCTCAGACTCCAGCCTTCAAAATCATGGCACTGTCTTTATACATAGCTAACTATGCCAGCTGTCTTCAAACTTCCTGTCCTTGTCAATGTCAGTTGCATTTTGACTCTTCCTTGCTATAGTGTTGCAGAAGTCAGTGCTTGCAATTCTTTTATCCACTGTGAGGAAAAGGGTGTTAAGAGCATGAAACAGCTTGGGAGAACACTATCTTCTCTTAGAACTTTCTTATCTTTGACGGCAATCTGAAACTGTGCTTCTCATTTGTTTTTTAATCTGCTGTGACTTCTCATTTCACACGACTTTTCAGAGTTTCAGAGAGAGTATCTATTTGTCATTTAAATACACCTGTTCACTTGCATTTTGGTAATTTATTTCACTGTCAGAGTAGGAAGGATGTAGGCTGCTGTATATGAGTGTAGGTTTTTGTTTGTTTGTTTGTTTGTTTTTTCTATATGTAAAAGTATGAAGTAATTGTACTGTGTGTATATTCTGGGCATTTGATTTTTTTGGTGGATTGTTTAGTTGGGTTCTGACCTCTTTCAGACTGTGTATGTAATCTCTTGCTTCATCTAAATATATATATACACATAAATATATATATATATGCATCTACATCCATTTAACTCAGAAGATATCCTTTTAGCATGAAGAAAAAAAAAAAGTGAACCTGTTTATTCACTTCACATCTGTATCTGATAGAAGTAGATAGAGTTCTGTTATTTTGGAAATATACAAGAATGGTAGTTTTAATATCTGAATTACCTTTTTTTTTTTCAGTTAGTTAATATTTTCCTTATCAGAGACTCTTTAAGCTGAGAAATGTATAAAGACAAAATCACTTTGGAGTATGATCTGAAATATTGATTTTGATTTCTCTCTCAAAATCATTGCCTCTTGCTTGAAGTTATAAGTTATTGAATTATGAACATGTAAGATCAGAGGTAAAATTCAGGAGAAATATTGCTTATAGTCTTGTCCACGTGAGCAAAAAGGCAAAACCCTTTCTTTTTCATCCAAGCTTCTATTCCCCCTTGATTTCAAATTCTAATGTGATTATCAGTCAGAGTATCATAGACTATCCTGAGTTGGAAGGGACCCACAGGGATCATAGAATCATAGTGTCAAAGAATGGTTTGGATTGGAAGAGACATTAAAGATTATCTAGTTTGAACCTCCTGCCATGGGCATGGACACCTCCCACTAGACCAGGTTGCTCAAAGCTCCATCCACTCTGGCCTTGAGCACTTCCTGGGATGGGGCATCCACAGCTTCTCTGGGCAACTTATTCCAGTGCCTCACCACCCTCATGGTAAATAATTTCTTCCTTATATCTAATCTAAATCTGCCCTTTCTTACTTTAAAACCATTACTATCCTATCACTACAAATCATGAAAAAGAGCCCCTCTCCTGTTTTCTTGTAGGCTCCCTTTAGGTACTGAAAGGCTGCTATGAGGTCTCTCTGGAGCTTTCCCTTCACTGAACACCCCCAGCTCCCTCAGCCTGTCCTCATAAGAGAGGTGCTCCAGCCCCCTGATCATCTTTGTGGCCTTCCTCTGGACTTGTTCTAATACATCCATGTCCTTCTTGTGCTGGGGGCCCCAGAGCTGAACACAGGACTCCAGGTGGGATCTCACAAAGCAAAGCAGAGGGTGGAGAATCACCTCCCTTGACCTGCTGGTCCTGTGTCTTTTGATGCAGACAATCCCCTCCCTCACCCTGTTGGCCACACTGCTCTGGATGCAGCCCAGGATACAGTTGGCTTTCTGGGCTGCAGGTGCACAGTGCTGGCTCATGTTGAGCTTCCTATCAACTCGCACCCCCAGGTCCTTCTCCTCAAGGGTGCTGCTCTCAATCCATTCTGCACCCAGCCTGTATTTGTGCTTGGGATTACCCCCACCCAAGTACAGAATCATCTGCCTCCACACAGGACCACTCAAAAATCAAACCCTGTGTCTGAGAGCGTTGTCCAAATGCTTCTTGAACTCTGGCAGGCTTGGTGCCGTGAGCACTGCCCTGGGGAGCCTGTCCCAGTGCCTGACCACCCTCTGGGTGCAGAACCTTTCCCTAACACTCAGCCTGACCCTCCCCTGTCCCAGCTCCATGCCATTCCCTCTGGTCCTGTTGCTGTCTCCAGAGAGCAGAGCTCAGCGCCTGCCCCTCTGCACCCCTCATGAGGGAGCTGCAGGCTGCCATGAGGCCTCCCCTCAGCCTCCTCTGCTCTGGTTTGAACAAACTGAGAGACCTCAGCCATTCCTCATATGTCTTGCCCTCTAGACCTTTCACCATCTTCATAGTCCTCCTTTGGACGCTCTCTAATAGTTTTATGTCCTTATCTTGTGGCACCCAAAACTGTACACAGTACTCAAGGCAAGGCTGCAACAGCACAGAGCAGAGCAGGACAATCACTTCCCTCGACCAGCGAGCAATACCATGCTTGATGCACCTCAGGATGTGGATGGCCCTTTTGGCTGCCATGGCACATTGACATTTATCAAATCTGCTATGGTGCCTGGTATCATATCTACCAGAAAAAGTGTTCTTTTGTTTCTTTCATACCACAGGAGAAATATATATGGGACATTTTTATAGGTCAGCATATACATATATTTTTTCTAGAATAAAAAGTGAGATGCCATCTGGATAGGGCAGGCATCCTATATTTCATATTCTATCAACATATGAAATCTTCACAGATCTATGAAACAGAACTTGGAAAGATAATATACATGTGACTTTGAATAAAAGCTATTGGTCTATTGTATTGCTATTAATAGTGAATACGAACATACTTGAAATTAACAGAGCTCCACAGATTCTTAGCATCAACATAAAATTGCCTTTGAGAAATGATATCAAAGAAGGTTTTTGATGTAATTGATATAATGCTTGTATCACCTCTACTAATGACTATGCAAATGTGTTCCACAACATTAACCCTAGCCTTAACAAGAACAAATAATCTTTCTGGCTCTCCTTTTTATATGATGGTAAATCCTTCCAAGTATCCATATTATACCAAAATATAAAAAAAACTTGGACATCATATCTTTTGCTAGTACAAATACAGATGGGCAACAATCCTTTGATTTTACTGTAGTTGCATCACTTTACAGAAACAGAGATTTCCATTCTCAGAATTTCATAAAAAAGAGTATCAGTTTCATTGTTGTAGTTAACCTTCTGACAACAAATGAGATGGAGTAGAATATATGTATTTCCATAGTTTAGAGTAAACACACTTGCCATCTAAAATATTGGATAACATCTAACTTGAAACCGGCTAACTTAACATCCATTCTCTGGGAAATTCTAATAGTTATTTTTGTTTAATCTGAAATAAAAAGAAATATGAAAATGTTATATTTTTAATACTTTTTGTTGAGAAGAAAGACAACAAAATTAATTACCTTATATACGTATATTATGGTATAGTTTTAATATTTTTTGTTGAGAAGTAAGACAAGGAAGTTAATTATCTTGTATACGTATATTTCGTGTAATGTAGAATTATTTGTTTGGATAAGGTTAAACACCATTTTAGTTTGCATTGTTCTGATATACTTTTATTGTGTTTTGTTGTTGGTGGTGTTTTTTTTTTCCAATATATTGGAAATGTATCAATTTTGGCTGTTGGTGTATTAACGTGTTAAAATCAGTAAAACTCCCTAATATGCAAGTTTAAAAAAGAGGCATTTTTTTTTCTTTTTTATTCTATCTTGCTGAAATGAAATGTTTTCTCATCATTTTCTAACCTTTTTTTTTTTTTTTTTTTTTTTTGAAATTGACAAAAAGCTTTAAAATACATACCAAACTGCATTTTTAAAACTGCCATTCTGAGATTTTTTTCATCCGGTTTTAATTTCATCTACCAAGAGAAATTGCCTCAACAGTCCAGAACTCCCAGTCCGTTTTGCCCAAGGTGTAATTACAGATGTTTGTTCTCTGTACACAAAAAGTTCTTTAGGACTTTAGAACTCTGCTTAACTTTTTAAAATCTGTGTATTCTACTTACCTAGATCAAAGCTATTGATTCTAAAAAATATATCAGAACTGCAACTTTGAGAAAAACTAGTAAGCCTGACAGACTCTAATTTAAGATCTTCTTATAGCTTTTGCAAAATCAATGTAATTTAATGCAGCCTATCCAAACTTATGTTAGATCTATATTATTTCTGATTTGAAACTAAAAAAAGAAAAAAAAAAAGAAAAACTATTTTTTACATACTCCTGTAGTCAGAGCAAGCTTATATCATATGATAAGAACAATGCTTTGAAAGGCACATATCTTCATGATTGCTTTGGATAGAGAAGCCAAAATTGAAGGAATCTAAACAAACAAACAAACAAAAAAACCACTGTTCTCTGGCATGAATTTACCGTCAAAGAGTTTAGGGTAGGAATAGCTAGGGTTAGGGAGATCTATGCCCCTCAGTTCTGGTGTCTAAACATCCTCATGTAGTGTGGAGCACTTATGACCCTGTTTGTTAGTATGGTCAGGTTATGCTAGCCCAGCTGTACAGCTGCATGTATACTTTCCTTTTTTTTCTCATTATTTTTCCAGCCCTGAATCTTTCAGACATTGCGAGTGCTGCTTTGGCATACTGCATAGCAAGCTTATGCAACTGCTGCCCATTTCAGTCCTGCACTGATCATTTGGAAACTTTTGCCAAGGGCAAATGTAATCAAAAATCATTAGAAGAGGAAAAAGGAAAAAATTTGTGCCCTGAACTTTGATGTTGTAACAGGCAGTAATGCAAAGCAATGTAAAAACTCTTTTTAAAGAGAAAGGAGTCCTGTTTCCAGGCCTCTATTTTTTAATTTTTTTTTGTTTTGTTTGTGTGTATGGTATGTTTTTTGTTTGTTTGTTTGTTTTTATGTGAGGGTGATATTACAAAATCAGTGGCAGTGTCACCCTCACCTTCACTCTTACCCTAAGCAATGAAGCAATAAAATATTGGTTATGTTAACTAAAGAATGAGTTTTGAAAACTGGAGGGGAAGGAAAGACTGGGAAAAAAAGAAAAAACAACACATAAATAGTCGTGATGTAAGAGGCTATGTGTTCAGCGAGAGCTAACTTTCTACAGTGAGAGACCAGAGTACTCAAGCTATCGTCTGCTCTGAACCAGCTCTAGGAAGTTTCTGCTCCTATGGATTATGTAGGAATTCTCTGTAACTAGCCACCTGACCTAAGCAGTAACATTAACTGAAATTATACTTCTGAATGGAGGAAAGGCAGCTATAGTTCACAGGTAGAAAAGTTGTGGAGGGCAGTGAATGACCAGATGATCTTGGAGATTTTTTCCAACTCTAATGATTCTATGATTCTAAGATGGAAAAGACATGTTACTTCAATGGCATACCTCTTTAGCATCTATGTGTGGACCTTTACCTCTGTGGCAAGGACAGAAAGTCATACCAAGAACTTTAAAGGATGGGGAGAACTTGTTATGGGAGAAGCTTAGATGATGCAATTTCAGCTTTCCTTCTTTGTTCTTTCAAGTTATGTATGCATCTTAGATATGAGGAGGTCAGGGAAGCTAAAAGACACAGGGCCTTAACACAGACATAACATGGTGATGTTGCTTAGACAAGGAAAGAGACATTGGAGGCCCAGAAATAATAGAGGGAGATTAATGTCAGGAATTCTACTGCCAATATTAGTACCATTGGTTCATTCAACTTTTGGCTGATGAGTTATTGCACCTTCCTAGAAGAGAGGTGAAGCCGACCCTGTGCCTCTTCCTGATGAAAGCCTGGAATGTGTGACTGGTGAGATTAATACAATTCTCACAATTATATATATATATGTATATATATATATCACTTTTTTTCTATTCCTTTCAGGAAGACTTGCTCCTAGTTTAAGGCTTCTGAGATATATTTCACTATTAACACCAGATTAATCAATGAAGTAGCTTGCTGGCTGGGCTTCTTGTGCAAGGAATGAATTAGAGCCCCTTTTCCCACAGCAGCTGACTCTGCTGTCATCTGATCCATGAGTGGTCCCATGCAGAGGACTATCTGTGACCATGCTGCATGATGCAGGAACATGTGTGACATCCTTCACAGTGCTAAGCAGAAGGCTATCACTGCCTCATCAGTGGCTATAGGCCCATAAGTGCAATAATCTTGCATTTCTGGTGTCCTAGCATGGGGCAGATCAGTCTGTTTTGAGATTTTTCCACATGCCTTCTAGAATCAGGAACATTTACTACTTTTGCCCTTTTCTTGGTCTGATTTGAACATTGACTGGCTGAATAAAGGAGTTATAGAGAATAATTTAGATATTCTCCAAAATGCTAAGTATTTATTATTTTGTGTAGGAGCCTGCCTGTAAGTGGGGAATGGCCTCCTTCAGTCACAGAAAGGTATGTCCTTCCCGACAAATGTTTGTCTAAATGGCTTTTAAAAGACTGTCAGCAGCAGCGTATCTAAAGCCTTCCCTGGGAATCTCTTCCAGTGTTTACCTGGAAGTATTTAACTGGTTCCATAGAACCAGTGATAGGACTAGAGGGAAAGGCCTCAAGTTGTGCCAGGGGAGTTTTAGGTTGGAAATTATGAGAAATTTCATCTCAGGAAGAGTAGTCAGGCATTGGTAGGGGTTGCCCAAGGAGGTGGTGGAGCCACCATCCCTGGGCGTGTTTAAGGAAAGGTTGGACATGGTGCTTCGGGACATGGTTTAGTGGGTGATATTGGTGGTAGGGTGATGGTTGGACCAGATGATCTTGGAGGTCTTTTCCAACCTTGATGATTCTATGATTCTATTATCAATCTGGTTAGATCAACAACTTGATCCAGTGCTATATGTTTCGTACTATCAACTGCTGCAGTGGAAATAAAGACAATTTTAGAGCAGAGCAGGGCCTAGAAAACCTTTCCAAATATTTATGTTCTTATGAAGATAAAAACATTTTCTTTTGGGCACTGTCTTATGAACAGTTAATGTGCCTTATGTGACCTACAGCAGTAAAATAAGATATCACAAATTTAAATATGTAAAAAACAATGATTTTTTTTACTATAGTTGATATAGAATTCCAGCTTTTTGATATCATAATTTACCTGTCATAACATTAATCTATTTAATTTTAAGTCTACCATTCTTCACTGTTTCTTCCCTACAAGCTAGTTCTATGCCAGAAGAACTCTCTGTGTTCTTTACAATAAGCATTTAGCCTGGCAACGTAGTAGGTGCACTAATTAATGTAATCAAAACCATAAGCCATTACTGTGAGCTTGAAAAAGACAATTTAATGGACTGAGTTTTATGCAGTTTCTAATGCAAGTTGACCCCTTTGGTTAATCACAATTCTGAGTAATACAACACTGTCTAAGTGTTGCATAAAATTCTTTACCTGATGCTGGCAAATAGACTGTGGTTAAAGGAGGAGTGGGGGGGAAATAAATAAAATGACCTCACAATAATAAAAAAGCCCACATAAAACTTCATCATATGCACTTATTCAGGTTACTTATGTAACACTATTCAATATGTTTTAAAGAAGAAAATTTCTGAAAGATCATGGAAATCCACAATTGCAAAAATGTGTGGTATTTTAATATAAGCGCTGCAAGTCGCCTGGGCTTATTAGATCCAATATAGTTCTTCCACTTAGACTTCAAATAAAATGTTATTAGTTAAGCAAAGTGCCCTAACAGTACTTCATATCCAAGGAGTAATTTCATGCCAAAGGTATAACTGGTGAGATATGAAGATGAAGTATTCAATATTATTATTATTATTATTATTATTATTTATTTATTTATTTTAGCTAAATTCAGTCATTTTTCATTTCGACTGTCAAATGTATTGAATGTTAAGAGAATGCACACTAGCCTTGCATTTGTAGAAGTCGCATAAATATTTCTAAAAAGAAGTATTGAAACATTGAGGCAATCCTAAAAATATAGGAAGTTCACCACAAAAATCATAACCTGGAGAAAATAATGAAGAGACCGCTCCTGTGAGGTAAAAGGAAATGTTACCAAAGATCTGAATTTACACAAGACTGCATACAGGACTGATCTTAATTCTTAATCTTAATGTAGCTTCATTTAACTCTGGATTGTATCAGATTAATATTATTTTTTGTCTTTTCTCTCAACTGTAAGTGCTAGGAATTTGTGGATGTTTGTTTTGAAGGTTTCTATTTTTTTTTTCCTTTTAACTGAAAGTATATATATATATATATTTTTTTAAGAAAATGTAGGGGCAAAAATAACCTTTTGACAATCATTTTCTATTCCCAGATAATAAAATAAAGAAAAATAAACGCAGTTCTTTACTTTCTGATCATGGCAAGAAAATCTGTGCCTTAGGAACACTATAATAATGCATAGGACAAATGTCTGATTTTATAAGTATCATCTTCTGTGATTTTACTTGTGAACAATGTCATTGGTACTACGGTTCATATATGATCTGCTTCTGTATACCTCCTCACTTCAGAATCTTTACTTACTATGATTGTCATTTATGGAAAAGGTGTATATATATATTTAATCAGAATTATGCATCATTTCAGGAATAAATGATCCATATTTCTAATGAATTTGATAAATGAAGATGATCACCATGCCTATATTTAATAAAAGTATGTGTGAAAAGAAATAGTCATGGACAGTCTGTGGCTGCAGCCTGCAGCCATTTCTTAAATGTAACTACTTACTTTGGAGTACTTAATTATTTATATCTTAACAATACAAAGAACTGTTAGAAGAAGAAAATTCTCAGTGCAGGTTTTTGCTAACATAATGCACAGTATTTACCCATGCAATGGCAGCACTGAAAGAGTCCTGAAAACTCTTTAGTATTGTTTTTTGGATTTTGAGGTTCAATTATTTTTCTTCCTTTTTCTGGAGGGGGAGAAGGTGGGCGGGGGGCTGGGAGGGGAGGGTGAACTTCAAAGAAAAAAGTTGCTTGTGAGCTTTTGGGGATTTACAATTTTGTCTATAAAGAGCCATTGCATTTCTATGAGTTGTTTTCTTAATAAATTAAAATGTTTCAAAAGTATTTACCTTTACTGGAAATAAAAATAAATTCTGAAAACTGCTAATTTAAGGGCTAAGCCATGAGCAGATGAGCAGTTAAAACCCAGCATAAGTGAATTCACAAATTTTGTAGTCTCCTAATGGAGGCAGAGGTTGAATAGGCTTAATCCCTTTGAAAACAATTGGATTTGCAAAGAGCATGGGACTGATAAAATTAAATTGTTAAAACACTAGTGTTCAGATATGTCACAATCAAACGGTTCCTCTTAAATTTCAAATAACATTAATCGTGTTTGTGATGGAGAAATCTCCTGAACTATGGCTTTCTGGTGAATTTCATCTTTCAAGTGATTTCTCCAGGAGAAAATGAAATGCAAGAGGACATTTACCCAACTGGAAGTTAAACAACTTTGTTCATTTAATTGAGTTAACTGAAATTAACTGTGTGAGTAAAGCCAGATTTGACCTCTTTGTCTTTCCATAATTCTGAAATTACGATTAGTCAGGTAAGAAAGCTGTTGGGTACAAAAACAGTCTCTGTTAGTTCGTGTAGAAACTGCAGAGAGCTTCAATATCATCATACAGTTCCTAGAGGCTTATAATTGGCAATTACTGACAGTAATTGTCAGCTCCTTCCTCCGTTTTCTGTTTCACTGAGATACTGGTGAAACTGTCAGTATAGACAAAACAAATATATGAGTGTAGGAGGGATTATACTTTAGAATTGCAATTTTAGATTAGCTTGCCTTAATGTCTTTTCCTGAAGGAAAGCCTCCATTTTTATTTTTAATTATGTTTTAACAGGTATTTATTTGTATAAGTAGCATGTTTAGCAGGTGAATGTGGTATAAACTCTTTAAATCTTTTCTTGAATACACTCATAGAATAAGAGACCTGGCAAACTGCACTTCTCTAGGGGAAGGACTCTCCAGCAAATTGAAAGGTTCTCTGGACTCCAGTCCTCCTGTTTCCCAGACATATCAATCCAGTATTTGTTTGCCTTTCCACTTTGAGGACCTGACGAAGATGACCCTGGAATGGTCTTCAGAACAAAATTGAATGAAATCACTGGGAAAAAAATGCATTATCAAGGAAAAGAAGGTAGCATAGGCAAACATGGTGCTACATATTTCCTTACCTAAACATAATTTCACTGTCTCTGGCTGTATCTGTCTCTACCCTACTTGTGCTTATTCATGTGTCTTTTTGTAGGTTCAGTATGAGTATTCCCCTACCAGTACTCCAGGCATACTTCCACTGAGTAGTCAGGGGCAGATAGAAACATCCCAAACCAGAGACATCACCGTTGCTTCCCAAGGAACCTAGTCAGTCTTATTTAATTTAACACAGTATTATTCTTTAATAGTTTCCTTTCATGCAGCTCCTAGAGGTAAAGCAGGATAAAATACTACAGAGTACAGGGGTAGATGGCTAAAATACTCACATGTATGTTTTTGAAATACATATTTCTTGCATTTTTCAATGAGAATATATTTTTTTTTCCCCCAAATAGGTACTTGTAGTGCCTTTTTATCAGCACCCGGTGAGAAAAATCGTTCAGTGCATGAACTGAGAATGAGAGCAATAGTACAGCGACAGAAATTGCATTTTAAGGAAATGGATATATTATCTCAAATCTGCAAGGCAAAATTGTGTACAGCCTCATGCTCTCACTTTAAACAATGCAAACTGAACAGGAACAAAGCTGTACGCTTACAAGAAAATAAATCAATACTAACCTAGTTTGCTACTGTGTGAATTTAATTATGACACTTCATCTCCCCCTGCTCACTTTTCTTATATGTACATAGGGATGATGAACCACTGAATCTGTTCAGATTAGTGCAATAATAATAATGCAAATTATTCTTCAGGAAAGCCTTTTCCTTCCTGAACTTTCTTTACATAAAAAAAATAAAATAATAATAATAAAAAAAAAATTAACACCAGTTGGTCCAAACATCTAAGCACTATGGACAAATTCTCAGAGAGCACTCTGGAATGAATATTATCATACTCAGAGAAATATGTAGAAGATATGAATCCAAAATAGATGTAATTATTGTTCAAAGATAAGGAAGTCAATATACAGCCTGATCTGCTGTGTCAGCTCTAGAGAAGCTGCACTGTTTCCTTGCACTGTCTTTATGGTCTAGAAAATAAATCAAACCCATTCCTTAGCTCTACCACACAAAATAGAACTTTCTCTAAAAAAATTATTTTTTTTCCAGAATGTGAAGTTTGCTGTGGACTAGGTTCTGATCTCTAACAAATGTTTAAATCCTAACAGCAGCACTAAGATCAAAAAAGTTACAGCTGCAACTGGAAGCTGTAAAATCTGGTCACTAGGTAAGTCTTCTATTCAGACCTTTCGTTATTGCTATGTTATGCTTTCCTCTAATTATGTTGACATAAAGTCTTATATTCACACCTCTCTTTTGTGGCTCAACCTACTGTTCCTTTGTGGTTTTTTTGTTCGTTTTTGTTTATGTTTTGTTTTGTTTGCATGTTTTCTTTGGATTTTCAGATATATTCACACTAAAAGAATGTGGGGATGTTTATAAAGCATCCCTTTTCTAAAACACTCATCTTGGAAATGATTGAATTATCTAGCAGAATATTTGCTGGAATAAAATAAATGTATACAGTATGAGAGAAAGAACTATTGTACATTTTCTGTCAGCTATGTATGTCATGTTCTGCGCATCTAAAATGATGAATGCCTGCTGTTAAGTATATATATATCGGTATCAATCTATTTTACAAGAAAAATATCATGAGGATATATCTAAATTTATTATGCAACTGGCTCTTTTAACTCATCATGTTAGGAGTAGGGGAATTGTCAGAAAGTGTGCTGTGAACTACCTCATTCACAATTAATGAAGACATATAAATAAATCATACTGGTTCTGCTATGTCATTATTTAAAGAGAAAAAAATAATGGTGATCTCCAAGGATTAGATTATGTTTCATGTATTATGTCTGTTGTTTAATTATTGTATATAATTAGTGCTTTCCTTCTCATTTCGCAGTCCCAAATATCTTCCGCTTAAAATATATATTAAATATTATCATTAAGTTGGAATAATTCCCAACTTGACTGCAAGGGTCTGAGAAAATCTCAAATGAATGAGTTTGCTAAACATCACACCTAGTGTTGAAGAGGTGAGATTAGTATTTTTTTAAAGAAAATAGCAGCTGAAAACTGCCCAGTTTTGTATTCAGCTGATGTACAGAATTTTCTCGCCTTTCATATTACTTTCAAAAACCTTTGAATCTCTCAGACTTGCAAAACAACAATGAAAACTGATCTCTAAAAACATCAGAAAATGGTAACTAAAAAGAGTCTATAACAACCCTTTATAAAGTTTAGGGGGGTTGTTGTTTTTGCTGTTGTTTTCTCTTTGCTTTATGGGCTGATCTCATGACTTTTTCATGGTGTGTGCTACTGTCATCAGATTTAATGGGCAGCAGGCGGGGAAAACATAATATTGAATTATGATCTAGTGTGTCACAGAGGCCTTTTTTCATGTCCTGGTCTACCTTTTGTGTGAATTAATAAAATGTTTTATTTATTTATTTATTAACAATTGTATTCCAAGTAACTTCAGTTCAGGCATATTTTAAATTTTCCTTCATGGAAGGAGCATACTTCTAATTCTTTGTAATTTGTATGGCAATTATACATTGATAGAGCATAGATCTCCCATTAACAGAATCTATTTACCTTAATTTTAAAATAAGCTGCCTTTAAACCCATCGAGCTGTCTTTCAATTTGCTTTCTCAAAATAGAGAGGTTTCTTTTCCTGATTGTCTTAGAAAGGTTCAAAAAGTGAGGGGGGAAAATAAGAAAATAAGAAAAAAGAAAATAGACTAGTATCAATGACAAAATCTTTATGCTTTTGGGAAACATTGTTCTCAGAATGTTAATATATAAATGTTCTTAAATGAGGACTTAAAAGTACTTAATGGTATTGTATATCAAACTGAAAAATTGCTTGCATTCAGAATAAAAGCAATGTAAGTTTGAGCATGGAGCTAGCTAATAGATCACTTTGCACAAGATTAAACCTCCTTAAACTTGCAGGAATACTTGATGCTATGTTATTTTTAAACAACTTCAGCCTAACTAATTTCTCAGTCTCTGTATGCCACTAGCTAATAACTATAAATGTACTTTTGAGACATTTATTTAGATTTAAAAGGAAAAAAAATAAATCCACAGTACTTCCTAAACCCTGAGGGAACTGATATGGGGAAACGACTCCAAGTTTGTAGTACCAATTTTCTTTTAAAAACCTGCAATTTACATATAAATGTATTTCTTATGAACAGCCAAAAAAAATCCTACCAGTATGCATTGCTATTTCTGTTACTGGTGATTTATTATTTTGTGTTATCCTTAAATCATAGATATTAGGGTTAAGAATGACCTGTTGGGTCATCTGGCCCATCTTTTTAGGATTACACTTAGAATTTTTTTTATAGGTTCACCCAGTGTTTCTCTCTGTGGTATGCCTTGAATATTTTCAATGATAATAGCTACTTTGTCAGGTTATTCCATTTTCTAATTGTTATAAAGTGCTTTTTATTTTTTGGCCTCCATTTTCTTAATTTCAGGGCATTAATTCTCTTTTTATTTAGAATGGCAAATTAAACTAAAACTCTTTTTTTTTTTTTTTTGGTAATTCCTGGAAGGTACTTATAGATATTAGATATTATTTCCTGGATATCAGGAAAAGATTCTTTACTGAGAGGGTCGTCGCGCACTCAGACCCCCCTGGGACGTAGTCATGTCACCAAGCCTGTTGGAGTTTAAGAAGTGTTTGGATTATGGTCTTAGTCATATGGTCTGATTTTTTGGGTAGACCTGTGTGATGCCAGGAGTTGGACTCGATGATCCTTGTGGGTCCCTTCCAACTCGGGATATTCTATGATTCAGTGATTCTATATTTATTTTATCGCCACTTGCTTGTTTTCTCTGTAGGCTGTACAAATGCTGTCCTCTTAACCTCCCTCCATAGGTCATGTTTTCTAAAACTTTCAACACTTTCATTGTCTTTCTTTCTTTCTGTCTTTTTTTATTTTTCTTTTATAACATAGAAACCAGAATTATACAGTGCTCCAAATGCACCCTCAGCTATGTGTTATATTTATATAAAGAAAAATTAGATTTGCAGTTATTGAAGTGCATTAGAGTAAGATTTTAATTCGTTTAAAAAGTATTAGAAACTGACCAATTCTAGATGTGCCGAAGGCCTATATATGTTGTAACATTATTTCTAATATGATAGAAATTATACCGATGGAGTAGGTATATTGTTTTCAACAGTATTTCACTACCTAACTCTTGTTGAAGGTGCTGCTCCATAAAGGTTTGGTTGTGGAATACTCTGTAAAATAAATAAATAGATAAACAAAACAAACAAAACAAACAAACAAATAAAATAAACATTTTGTCACAGTGCAGTTCCTTTAATGTAGCTTATCTTTTCTCTTTCATGACTAATACTCAAAACTGACTATTCATTATGGCATGCAAGGCCATTGCAGAAGAAGAAACCACTCACCTTTATGGTAACAAAACTGTATTATTATCTGTCTATAACAAGCAAACAGCAAGAAACAGTGTTTTCATTGTCATTTAGACTTGCTGATATCAATTCATACGTTGCTTCTTTCTTATATGCATGTTGCAGTACACATGTGTATGTAGATGCACTTTTTTTTTTTCTTTTCTATACTTTTTAAAAGGCCACTTACATATTGGTCAATGTAAGGGATTGTCATGAAAGTACTTGATCCTAATTTGAATTGTATTTTTCTTCATTCCTCTTATATCTCTAAGCTTTACTGAAATGAACCTTGCTTGAGCCCTAAGGAAGCTCACTACATAGATCTAATGGTGTTGCAGCAAAGTTGATGGCAAGACGCAAGGTTAGTATTGTCCATGCTCTTATGAAGGGTTACTGAATGGAAATCTGAAATATGGTCTTTGATCTCTGTCTAGAATTTCTTGGTAAGAAACATAAATATGTTAATATTTTTATAGCAGGTAAGTGTTTTTGCCACCTGAAAGCACCACTTTATGAGACTGAAAATTCTCCTTTTTTGTTAAGGCAGTTGGGAAATGAATAATTTTGGATTTGAAATTAATTGTGTAAAATCAGTTTCTTTCCAAAATGAATGAGTTCAGGAAAAGTCTTATTGAAATAAAACTCATCACGTTGACAATATCACTCTCCTGTTACTTATATACTTTAGACCTTTCATGTCTTTCAGTATCTTTGCAGTCTAATGGCTCGCTGCTTGTCTAATACTTTTTGCTTTTGACCAGAGACCTGCTGGGTCTTTGTCATATTTTTTTCCCATGCACATCTTATTTTCACCTTCTCTGCCAAGCTCTTCTGCTCTCACTTGTCTTTTTCATTGTCTTTCACTCCTTCTGTCTTTATTATCACCATTTGTATCCTAATCCTTCCACATATGGAAGGATCGGGATGCTTCCATTCCTTACTTTTTCTCTTCCTAATAAATGGATGGTTAGTAATCTCTAAGACTGTTACTGCTTAGTAATCCACAGACTATTTTAATAGGCTTTTTCATAATTAACTCACCTATCCAGCTAAGGATTCAAATTTTCTCCTTTCCTGCATTTTCTATAGTCATGCATACTAATACAAGGAGGATGCCCACTGTTACAAGACCAACATGGAAAAACTTTGTAGTACTTTGCATTTGATCTTCATCAGATGTAAGCAATAGCAAGTTCTGAATATTCTTATCTGTTGTTCCTCCTCTTCCCAGCAATTCAAAATCGCTGAATAAAAACATCATTTATAATAAATATAACCTAAAACCACATATATGAGTCAAATTATCAGAACCTTAGTAAAACACCTCTTCAAAGCAAACAATAAAAAATATCTTGTTTGTGATTTCATTTATAAAGTGTTACACACTCTTTTGTAGTCAAAAAGTTTCAAATCATGAATAGAATTTGGTGACAAAATCATTGTAATAAAGTATTAATGCAAACACAAGTTAGAAAAATCAATAGAAAATAAATTAAACCAAAAACCCCAGATCATCCACTTCAACAGAATATATAACTTCCAGTTTCCAAATTTGATTATATATATAAAAGGCCACAAAAAAAAAAAAAAAAAAAAAAAACCACAGTAACATTCTCTACGTTGCAAATGCAAACTCCAGTTTCAAAATCAGTTAAAAAGTCTAGTAAGCACCACACATACAAAAATTCAGTGTCAGTCCCTTTTCTACTGAATTGATTTTATATTGTCAGCAACTCTGTTAAATAATAAGTTGCAGTGGTTTTACTCAGGTAGGCAGCCGAGCTCCACCACAAACTCTCTCTCATTCCCCCTCCTCAAAGGGAAGGGGAGAAAATAAGATGAAAAGGGCTTATGGGTTGAGATAAGAACAGGGAGATCACTCAACAATTATTGTTACGGGCAAAACAGATTCACTGTAGGGAGATTAGAAAAAAAATATTGCCTGTTAATAGCAGACTAGAGCAGTGAGAAACAAAGAAAACAAACTAAAACCACCTTCCTTCTATCCACCCTCTTCCACCTCCTCCCTCCAAGTGGTTGAAAAGGGAAAGGGGGCTGCAGTCAGTCCCTAATGCTTCATATGCACAGCTCCCTCACGGACATTCTCTGCCTCTGCTCCACGTGGGGTCCCTCCCACAGGATGCCGTCCTTCTGGAACTGATCCTGTGTGGTTTTCCCACAGGTAGCAGCTCTTCAAGAACTGCTCCAAACATGGGTCCGTACCACAGGGGCCATCCGTCAGGAGCAAACTGCTCCAGCATGGGTCCCCCATGGGCGGCAGCTCCCACCAGTCCCCCTGCTCCTGCGTAGGCACCTCTCCACGGGCTGCAGCTCCGGCCCAGGGCCTGCTCCTGCGGGGGCTCTCCATGGGCTGCAGCCTCCTCCAGGCCACATCCACCTGCCCCACTGGGGGCTCCTCCACGGGCTGCAGCGTGGAGATCTGCTCCATGTGGGACCCATGGGCTGCAGGGGGACAGCCTGCTCCACCAGGGGCCTCTCCACAGGCCACAGGGGAACTTCTGCTCCAGTGCCTGGAGCACCTCCTGCCCTCTTCTGCACTGACCTTGGGGTCTGCAGGGATGGTTCTCACTCCTCTCTCCCAGCTGCTATTGTACAGCATGTTTTTGTTTGTTTATTTGTTTTTGTTTTCCCCTTTCTTAAATCTGCTCTCCTAGAGGTGCAAACAACATCGCTTACTGGCTCGGCTCTGTCCAGCAGCAGGCCCCTTTGGAGCCAGCTGAAACTGGCCCTTATCTAACATGGGGCAGCTGCTGGACTCTTCTCAGAGAGAAGGCCCCCATGCAGCCCCCAGCTACCAAAACTTTGCCATGTAAACCTACTACATATGTGGCCCCTAACTCTGATTTGGAAATCTTCTATATGTGAGAATAAACCTTGAAATATCTACTTTCAGCATTGCTCTGGTATCTCCTGTTGACTGCAGCCTGAATGGTGTTTTTGTACATTCTTTGAATTTCTCTATATACATAAAAATATCAGATAACTTTAGACAGCATAATAAATCAGTTGTTCATACCCATTCAACTCTTTAGTAGACAATTTCACAAACAAATATATCTTGGTGATAGCGATGTTTTGTTCCCCTTAAAAATAACTCCTTCTGTTATCTGTGGGAAAAAAAAATAAAAAAAATAAAAAAATAATTTCAGACAATCTTTGCAAAGCTCACTATTCCACAAACTCTCTGTAGTAGAGGCTAAACGCTTATATGGCCTATATGTAATGAGCTCTGTGCTACCTAGCTACCTTTAAAAGTCCTAGACTGGAGGCAGTTGTGACATGGTGGAGAAAGTAGAGACTGAAGTTAGAGTATCGCATTTGGGTCTGAGGTCCCCAGTGCAAAAAGGATGAGGACCTGTTAGAGTGGGTCCAGAGGAGGGCCACGGAGATGATCAGAGGGCTGGAGCACCTCTCCTATAAAGAAAGGTAAGACAGCTGGGGATGTTCAGTTTGAGGAAGAGAAGGCTCGGGGATGACCGCACTGTAGCCTCTCAATACTTAAACGGGGATTTAAGGGGATGGAGAGACATTTTACTCAGACAGATAGTGATAGGACAAGGGGGAATAATTTTAAACTAAAAGAGGGGAGATTTAGTTTAGCTGTTAGCAGGTAATTCCTTACTCAAGGAGTGGTGAGGCACTGGCACAGGCTGTCCAGAGAAGCTGTGGATGCCCCATCCCTGGAAGTGTTCAAGGCCAGGTTGGATGGGGTTTTGAGCAACCTGAACTAGTGGGAAGTGCCCCTGCCCATGGCAGGGGCTTGGACTTAGATGATCTTTAAGGTCCCTTCCAACCCAAAGCATTCTATGACTCTGTGACTGAAAAAGCAGATAGTCGTGTATGCATGTCTGTATCTGGAAGATCTGTTTTTAGTATCTAGTAAAGAGAGTGCTTCTAATGCTATTTGACAGGGATTTTAAGGGTTCAACTCCCCCGATTAATACTTATGTAGATAAAATAATAAGTAAAATAATTTTTCTGCTGCTAAGTATTGTGTTCTGACAGTAAGGGGAAGGGATAAATAAACATACTCTGCTTTATTTGGTAATTTTTTGCTAGGCTTTCTCAAAGCCTGAGATGCAAAACCCAAGAAGTATATGTGCTATAGTAGGACCTGTAATTCTTACAACTGCAATTGCTGATCCAAAAATTGAACATGAAAATGATTGATTATGTGTCAAAGTGGGGATTTGCTTCCCCTGTAAATCAACTTGGCTGACTCCAGTAATTAATTGCATGGGCCACTCGGTATGAACTGGCTGCAGAATCCTGTCATTTTTATTTGGTCACATTTTGCATAAAGTATAAATGTCAGACATAGGCCTGAGAGTAAGTACTTAAGACACCAATAAATTAAGAAGTTTTGAAATATTTTGAATAAGTTCTCTTTTGTCCTGTATGGTCATCTTCATATAGTGAAGTTACATGCAATAAATAATCTCTGCACGAGTTTATTTTTTTAGCCAGTTGGCAATGTATTTATAAATGAAAACTAGTACAAGACAATATAGAATCAGGCTTTTTCACATACCTTGAAAGATGTGATGATGTGATCATTTTGGAGCAGTGTAACTGATGTGGCCAAACTATGCATCCGAGAAGCGTAAACTTTCAGCTATGTCTCCAAGAGGAATACTATTTTACTTTAAAGATTTTTTTCTTCCAACTGAACAAGGACTCTGTCATGAAACTGAAATTTCTGTATTCCTCTCCCATGTTTTCCTGTAGTGCTGTTAGCGTAGCAACCACATAACCACCAAGTGATTATATGAAGGTGCTTTATTCAGCGCTGGAAGCCGGGGCAGGTGCCCAAATCTGGCTTCAAGTCCCGTTACTTCCCAGCCGTTATTTATACATACAACATTGCGTCAGGTATACATATTCATTACAGGTTGCAACATCAGCCTCGCTTTTCATTCTAATTAGCTCCCCTCCCCTTTGCACATGCGTGGCGCACTCTGGTGGTCGTCCAGGTGGTCGTCCAGATGAAGTAAGGAGTCTTCCTCTCCGCTAAACTCTTTCACCTTTCTCACTCGACGCATGCTCCCTCCGCTCCTTGGTTCTGCTTCAACTCATTTCATCATCTCCAGGCCCTTATCCAAGGTCAGGTTGTACCTATTCCCTCCCGGGGTTCCCCTCCAACGATTCTTTTGATTGTTCAATGTACTCCCTAAGTTTCCAGTGTACATAGATTACTTGATAATGTAAGTACATTTAATGATATTTAATTATACTGTATGTCCCGTCACCTAAGAGACATTAGTAAAACATCCATTCGATTCTCCCCAACACTAACATTTCCCCCCTTTGAAAATACTTCACTCATACCAAGAGCAAGTATTTTCATTACTATTGGGTTGAATCAGGTTAGTAGAGGTTAGTGAGTATAACTTGATATAGAGATTAGTAAGTATAATCTTAACGCATCTTCGTTAGTCTACTATCTTATTGATTCCTCTATGCCTGCTTGTTAACGCTAGTACTATAGGATGGGGTGGAGTAAGTGGGATAGGGTGTTCTGGGTGATTCCCACTAACCTACTAACCTCCTTAACCACATTGGCAATGAAATGTGGTCCCCTGTCTGAAGAAATACCCAACGGTACACCAAATCTAGGGATTATTTCCCGTAGTAACCATTTTACCGTTTCCTTTGCTTGGTTGGTGCGACAGGGAAGGGCCTCCGGCCATCCTGAAAAAGTATCAACCCCTACCAATAGGTATTTATAACCTCTTGCTTTAGGCAGTTCTACGAAGTCTATTTGCCAGTAATCTCCAGGCTCTATCCCAGCTCTAGTTCTTCCCATCTCAGCATGTTTCCTTGCTACCGGGTTATTCTTTAAGCAAAGCTCACATTTTGACATTACTGACTTTGCCATTGTTAACATGTGTACCGAGATGACACCTCGTTTCAAATAGGTCACCATTGCTCCTGCACCCCAGTGACATTCATTATGTTTTATTTGTAAGATTTCTCGCATTACTATAGGAGGCACTATAAGTTGTCCTGTCGCAGTCACATACCAGCCGTCAGGATTCTTCTGGGCCTTCATCAAATTTGCAAGTCTCTCATCTTCTGCTGAATACTTTGGGTTTTTAGGTGATTTGAAACAAGAGAGGCCTACCTTCGATGGAATTAGAGCCATTACTTTCCGTACTTCACGCGCAACCTTTCGGGCCGTCAAATCTGCCAGTCTGTTACCTTCTGCAATCTCTGACGCCCCTCCTTGATGGGCTTTACAATGCATTATGGCCACCTGTTGGGGTTTCTGTACAGCTGTTATTAATTTCAATATTTCTTCCTGATATTTTATATTAGTCCCTTGTGAGGATAGCATTCCCCTTTCTTTCCATAATGCCCCATGTACGTGGACTACCCCGAATGCATATTTTGAATCTGTCCAAATATTCACATTCTTACCCTCGCTTAGTTCCAGGGCCCGCGTCAGGGCGACTATTTCTGCTCGTTGGGCTGAAGTCCCCGGAGGTAGGGAATTTGCCTCAATCACTACCTTTGATGTAGTTACCGTGTATCCTGCATAACGAGTCCCATTTTCCACAAAGCTGCTTCCATCCGTGAAAAGTTCCCAATCTGGTCTCCCCAGAGGCTGATCCTTTAAGTCTGTTCTGCTGGCATAGGTATATTCGATGATCTCCACGCAATCATGACTGAGGTCTCCTTCCTCCGTAGTTGTTCCTAGAAACACTGCTGGGTTCAATAGGTTAGTAGTTCTTAAGATTACATCATCTTGCTCAGTTAATATAGCTTGATATTTCATCATTCGGCTGGGCGATAGCCAATGGCCCCCCTTTTGCTCCAATACCGTAGTCACCATATGTGGCACGAACACCTCAATTCGTTTCCCTAATGTGAGCTTCCTGGCTTCCTGTATTAAAAGGACTGTGGCTGCCACGGCCCTTAAACACGAGGGCCATCCGGCGCTTACCGCATCCAATTGTTTAGAAAAATACCCCACAGGTCTTTTCCAGCTCCCAAGTCGCTGGGTCAGTACTCCTAATGCCAATCGTTGTCTCTCATGCACAAACAGCTGGAAGTCCTTTGATAAGTCCGGCAAGCCCAAGGCAGGCGCCTTTATCAGGGCTTCTTTTAATTTCTTAAAGGCCTCTTGTTGTGGCTTTCCCCAGGTAAATGTACAGGCCTTTTGGGTTTCATAGAGGGGCTTTGCTATGAGTCCATAGTCCATTACCCACAGTCTACACCACCCGGCCATACCTAGGAAAGCCCGTAGTTCGTGCAGATTTCGCGGCTCGGGGATTTCACAAATAGCTTGTATTCGGTTAACTCCCAATTTTCTTTGTCCTTGTGAAATTTCACATCCCAAATAAATTACTGTTGTGCACGCGATTTGTGCCTTTTGTTTAGAAACCTTGTACCCATTTACTCCCAATTGATTCAAAATATCAATAGTTACCTGAATACATTCTGACTCTCCTTCGGTAGCTATTAATATATTGTCCGCATATTGTAGCAGCAAGTATCGGTCCTTTGGTACCTGAATCTGTTCTTGGTTAATCCAGTCTTCTATTTCTTTAGCTAGTTGACTGCCGAAGAGGGTCGGGCTATTCTTGAATCCTTGAGGCAACCTTGTCCAGGTTAGTTGCATCTTTCGTCCGTTCCGTGGATTTTCCCATTCAAAAGCAAAAAGCTTTCTACTTTCCTTGTCAATGGGTATGCAGAAGAAGGCGTCTTTTAAATCAATTACCGTAAACCACTTATATTTCTCTTTTACAGATGTTAACAATGTATAAGGATTAGCCACCACTGGGTGAATATCTTTTGTTATTTCGTTTATTGCCCTAAGGTCCTGCACTAGCCTGTATTCCCCATTAGGTTTCTTTACTGGGAAAATTGGGGTATTATATTCAGATTTGCATTCCTCCAGAATGTGGTAGCTAAGAAATTTATCTATAATCTTTACTATCCCTAGCCTAGCTTCTAGCTTCAACGGGTACTGTTTAATCCGTACCGGTCGGGCCCCTTCCTTAAGTTCAATTTTTACTGGCTGGGCTAGTTTTGATTTTCCAGGCTATTTCCAACAGCCTATCCAAATTTCTCAAATCTGCACCTTCTAACTTTTGCAATTTCTTCCTAATATCCTCTTGGGCTTGTCCCAAGAAAATGAGTGCTAATTGAGCTTTAGCTTGCTCAGTCTCTACGTCTAAATCTGTATATTTCTTAGCAGTTTCTTTCAATCTCTCTAAAAAGGCGGAAGGTGATTCCGCTTTTTCTTGCCTGACATTATACAATTTTGACCAATTTATGGTCCGGGGCATGGCATTCTGTACCCCGATTTGTACCCAATCTTGATATCTCTTCAGCCTCCTTATTCCATCCCCTGTGTTATAATCCCATTGGGGATCCTCGGTGGGGAAGTTTTGATCTAGATTTCCAAGCACTAATCCATTACGTATATCTTCTCGGGCTCTCTCTCTCTGGCTGCCCGTAATACCATGTCCTTTTCTGTTGAATCCATCAAAGTATCCAGGATCACCTGGAGATCATCCCAATCGGGATTTTGGGTTTTAATTATCATTTTCATTATCCTAGCTACTTTATCTGGGTTTTCCCTGTAGGTGCCGGCTGCTTGCTTCCATACCATTAAATCCCCAGCTGAAAAAGGCACCTTGACATATACCGGTCCTTCTGTCCCCACTCCTTGCCTGAGGGGAGCGATTATTTTCCCTCCCTGTTCGTTTATAGTTTCTCCTGCCCTTCGCTGTTGCTGGGTCCTATGTGACACAGGGGAGGCTAAAGTCGGGGATTCTCCATTACTACTGCTATCTTCCTTTTCTTTTTCTCTCTGTCCTGGCTCTTCCGGCGGAGCCGACGGCGCAACTTCCAGATCAATATTTCCATTATTCATTTCCCATAATACTTATTATTCTCTATTGCCTGATGCTGTATACAGCGTCCCTCCTTAGTACATGCACAACAACGTTCCTCAGTTTAAACTTCAAGCACCATTATTCCACAAGCATGCTGCCATTCAGGCTTTCGGCGCAAATAAAAGAATAATTCCACATACGGCAGTTCATCATATTTTCCTTCCCACTTACAAAATAGCATTAATTGTAAAATTGTATTATATTGCAATGTTCCATTCTCAGGCCAAGTTTCTTGGTCCTCTAGTTTATACTGTGGCCACCAAATATTACAATAATCAATCAGCTTTCCTTTCCGCATTTCTTGACCAAAACCTCCCTCTTTCCAGTGTGCTAGCAAACACCCCAGCGGGGATGTCCGCGGGATAGGTACATCTTTTCCCAGAATTTCTTTAATCTTTTTCATTTTGAGCTTATGATACGGACCCAAAAGCTGCCGGAGCAGCAACACACTCTCCCGGAAGCTGCCGGAGCAGCAATACACTCTCCCGAAAGCTGCCGGAGCAGCAACACACTCTCCCGAAAGCTGCCGGAGCAGCAACACACTCTCCCGAAAGCTGCCGGAGCAGCAACACACTCTCCCGAAAGCTGCCGGAGCAGCAACACACTCTCCCGAAAGCTGCCAGAGCAGCAACACACTCTCCCGAAAGCTTGCCGGAGCAGCAGCGTGCTTTCCCAAAAGCTGCCGGAGCAGCAGCAGCACGCTTTTTACATACCAATAATACCAGGTGCTGACCCTTCAGCACAAACCAATACAATTACCAATGCCGAACCTGCAGAGCTTTCGCTCTGTCTAACGGACGGCGCCTAGGCTTACCCTGGGAGCTCCCTGCCCAACCGAGCGTGGCTTTCGCCGCGTCTGACCGGCAGGCTTTCCCAACCAAATCGGTACCGAATACCCAAAGTTGAAAGCACCTTTGCTTACCACTCCAGTGGTACGTCGTGAGCAGCGGAGGTCGGTCGTGGTCGACTGCTCCCCAAGAATCCCTTGGTGCCGGCTGGAGCGAAACCAAGACACGATCCGCCTCAGCAGTGCCCACGCTGTCCCATCTGGGTCGCCAAAATGTTAGCGTAGCAACCACATAACCACCAAGTGATTATATGAAGGTGCTTTATTCAGCGCTGGAAGCCGGGGCAGGTGCCCAAATCTGGCTTCAAGTCCCGTTACTTCCCAGCCGTTATTTATACATACAACATTCCGTCAGGTATACATATTCATTACAGGTTGCAACATCAGCCTCGCTTTTCATTCTAATTAGCTCCCCTCCCCTTTGCACATGCGTGGCGCACTCTGGTGGTCGTCCAGGTGGTCGTCCAGATGAAGTAAGGAGTCTTCCTCTCCGCTAAACTCTTTCACCTTTCTCACTCGACGCATGCTCCCTCCGCTCCTTGGTTCTGCTTCAACTCATTTCATCATCTCCAGGCCCTTATCCAAGGTCAGGTTGTACCTATTCCCTCCCGGGGTTCCCCTCCAACAATTCTTTTGATTGTTCAATGTACTCCCTAAGTTTCCAGTGTACATAGATTACTTGATAATGTAAGTACATTTAATGATATTTAATTATACTGTATGTCCCGTCACCTAAGAGACATTAGTAAAACATCCATTCGATTCTCCCCAACACTAACAGTGCTGACTTAACTAAATAATAATCAAAAATATTTTTGTAAAAAGTCATTGAACTTGTGCAATCAAAGGAGTTATTTTAAATTTTTTTCTTTCTCTCATTACTCTCCCCACTCCCACTTCTCTGTCTTCCTTTTTGTCTCTGAATTTTGAGCCTGAAACACTAAAACTTAGATAAATAAAGCTCCCTTTCTCTATTCTGTTATTTATAGAAAAATCCCAAAGAGGATTTTCAGTAATTTCCATTAAGTATACAATATAATTTTTTGTCTGAAACCCATATAACATTTAGAAGCTAGATCTCCCTGATGTATACGATTTTTATTCCTTGTCAGCTTTTTTCATTCTGTCAGAACACAGGACTGTAAGAGACCTCCAGGGTCATCAAATTCAGTATTGTGCTATCACAGGCAACAACATTATTCCAACCCTTTTATGAGTCAATGAGCTCAATCTTAAAATTAACTATCTGGGACATGGGGGGCTTGCCTTTTTTTTTTTTTTTTTTTTTTGTAATGACACTGCAATTGGAGCTGTATCTGTTTGACAATGAACTGCTAAATGTTACAGATTTGTGATTTTGACCTGAAATTCTAGACTGGCCAACAAAAAAAAAAAAAAAAAAAAAAAAAAAGAATCGTGGTGTATCTCTGTGTATGTAATTACAGTTCAGTTTGCATGCTTAGGGACGTTGCAAAATAAAATCTCTGCATGAATAATATAGAACTACAGCTAGCTCAGAACTGATGGTACTGCAACAGTGGCAACACAAAGCTTAAATTTACTAGTAAGAAAAGAATAAGTTCTTTTCAGAATACTGTTCCCTCCCCCTATTTTAAAACGAACTGATTGATGCCAGGTGCTGTAGCTTTCAGTTGATTTTATATAGCTATAGTAAGAGTAAAAGGATTATTGCTCATGATATATCTGAATAACAATCAGAATATGGCATACATTTTATTAAATATTAATGGTATTCAGGAAGTTTGGCATTTATTTTACAGGCTCATGTTGAGCAATACTTAATTCACAAAATGCCCTCAAAGCCAACAGGATTTTTTTTTGTGGTATCTGAAGCTATGTAGCAGAAACAAGTGTCAAATCACATCCATTAATCAAAGCACTCAGGTGAACATTAGTAGCTGTTCCATTTGTGCCAGTCATCTTTTTCACCTTTTTACCATAAAACTTGGCTTCCCTGTCAATAACTGCTTATTCTCTGTGTCAAGCATCATTTAAGTCAAACCACAGTAGTTGCAAGGTGATTCTTCCTCTCTAGTGTGTACTAGTGGTGTATTTTTCCTCCTCTTTTCTTTTCAGCTTTGAGAAATCCACAACCTGAAATGAGGTGTCAAGACCTCATTTGTTGGCGTTGTTCTAAACAACACATGAAAATAAGAGTGGAAGTGAAAATAGCAGTACTGTAGGTGAGGAGCTGTCTGATAGCAGCCTGTGTCGTCCACAGTATGGACTTGGATTTGCTTAGGCTTGCGTGCAAAGTAGTGTTTAATCAAAAGCCAGTTTTTAGCAGAATGTAAACAAGTAGATTCACTCACTGGGTCAAAAATGCTCCTTCTAAAACCTAACCTATTCCCTGCTGCTCAGTGTCACACTATGACAATCTTTTCTATTTCTTCCTCTTCCAGACTATCTTTCAAGTCTGTGTCCCAAGGGAGGGATCGCTTTTTTTTCCCCCCCCCCCCCCCCCCCCCCCCCCCTCCTTGTAGAGGGTTTCATCTGACCCATTTCTAGTAGAAAGCTGTCTTTGCAAAAGAAACACATACAAACTGCTTCTAAGAAAATACCGATCTATTCCATAGTACCATACTCCAAGGGAGTAAACTTAGAGACCTACTGTTGCGAAACAACCACATGGACACTAGGGTTTTTTTAGGATCAGTAACTGTTCCTTCTTTATTGATGACATAACTTCCTTCTCTCTTACTGAGGGCCTAACTTCATCTCTCATATTGAGGGCACAATTTCATTATCCATGTTGCATCCCCATATTGAGGACAGGCTCCCTTCTTATACTATTTGCCCCACAGCAGTCCTTTTCCACTAACTCTTCATTGGTCAACAACTTTGCCCGGCAACAGCAAACACCCAGCAACTTCCATGTCTTAACGGCTGGAGAACAAGCAACCCGAGATGGGATGGCATCTCCTGAATCACCCTTCTTTGTTCCCTCTAAACTCTTTACATTCCTGATGGCATCATCGTTAAGAGCCTGATGTTGTCACGAATCATGGGGCTTGTCAAACCCCATGGCCACCCTCCCACATCTCTCCCTTCTTTATTAACATAAAAAAGTGCGATTAACACAAATTAAGAAAGCACGATTAACACAAACTAAAACACAGAGAAAAACTACCAGGCATACTAATTCGATCTTTATCAAACTTTGTAAACACATCCCTAGGAGAGGCAGGCACTGAGCTGTGCCCAGTCGGGGGGGGGGGGGGGGGGGGGGGGGGGGGGGCTCTGGCTGCCCCTCCAACTCCTGGAGTCCTTGTTTGTGGGTCCTGCATATGCCAGCGGGACCCTCCCATACGTTGTTTTTTGTTTGAGCTGGAGTTCAAACCGCGGAGGAGAGTGCTGGGATCACGTTAAGGCAGATGATGAGACTGCCGGACGGACCCATGGTGCTGACACCTATCTAGGACCGGCTCCTGTTAAAACACAAGCACAACCTCGGCCCCAAGTTATTAGAGTGTAGGGCCCTTCCCAGTGATTGGCGCTTAAATTTTTTACCGTGACTTGTGCCCTTTCTTTAACAGTTTCTCCCAGATCTGTCTGTCTCCCAGATCTGTCTGTTGCCTTTTGTCCTGCATGAACAGATGCAAGGACCTTCCTCCGTCCATCGCTTTAAAAATTTAAGAACATAGCATACTTTAGCTATCTTTTCCTGGGGGTCACACCCCTATTCCCTTTTTTTGTTGTTTTAGAAGCATAGCTTTTAGGGTACCATGGGCCTGTTCAATTATTGCTTGACCCGTGGGGAGAATGAGGTATACCCGTCAGATGGATCAAGCATCACAGTTCAGTTCACTCACCAAGTGCACAAGCTGGGTGAGCCCTCTGAGTGCATGGTAACAAAATTATAAAACACTGCAATTGTCACTGCTGCCTCCTGCTCTATAGGGAAAAAAAAAAAAAAAAAGTTTTACATGTGATTATCAATTCTTTGAAAAATACTCTGGCTGCTTAATTCTTAATTAAGATTTTTTTTAAGTAAGAATGCCCAGCTTGTGTATGGCAATACACATAGACAGTTCTGGTCATGGCTTGAAACAGAGGGATTCCTAGGAACTTTTTGATAGCTTTTCCACTAGGGAGTAGGAGGTTGCTCTGTTGCTTTAACAGAAGAGTCTACAAAGACAGCTTGGTGATACTTAGGTTCCTCTGCTCTTTCATGGATCTTGCCTAGAAACGGTTACCTGAATTATCAAAACTTTTTATATCAACCAGGGCTGTGCTTGTGCTGTTTGTTTTGTTTTTGTCTCCTTCATGTAACACATCTATAATAATGAATTTTATAACTCCAAAACTACTGCATGAATGTTATGATGCTGGTTGAAGTTATAGATACAGGAAGAAAACTTTGTCTTATCAAAAAATAATGCCTGTTGTGATACAAAAAAAAAATGCTATACTAGTTAAGAAGGGTTAAATGAAGATGCATAAATGGGGACTTTCAGATCAGTTATTCTGTAATTAAAGTAAACCAACAGCTGTTAATCTTGCAGGAGAAAGTGTTGCAGCATAAATCTTTGATAAATTAGTGTACAAGGGTGCTGCTGCTATTAATGTTGCTTCTGATTGGCATTGTCAGCGTTCCTTTTGTCTTAATCTGTGTATTATAACCACTCTAAGAAAAAAAGCAAAATGCGAAAAATTGTACCTCTTATCAGTCTTATCTCATGAACCTACTATCTGTAGGCAGTGGATATATATTTCATGAGAAATATATATTTCACCGTATTTTGTATAGTGCATGACTATATTGCATGAAATTCAGATGAAATTATGGAACCAACTTTACTTCTGCAAGGGATAAAACTAGAAGCTCTATGAACAACTCCTACATGACACAGCTCTTCTATTAGGTTTTATGCCACTAACAGAACTTCACGTCAAGATGATTATCTATCACAAACAATCTGCTATTCCTCTGTGAGATTTAGATTAAGACGTAAGAAATGAATGCTTTCTTGGCCAAGACACTTTTAGATGTCATCTGCAATATACCAACAAAGCACGTGCAATGGAAAAAAACTCATTATCTTAGATCAACCCTCACAAAAAAATGGTGATAGTAGCCCTTAGAAGCAGGCGTATCTTCTAAAAAAGATAATACTAACAAATAATAATGAATTAATTTCGGAGATTGGCATTATTCTGATCGTTAACCTCTTGTTATCTCCACTGTTTCTTTTCCTTCATCTCTTCTTGCTGCCAAGAATCTCTGATAAAAATAGTTCATCCTTTTTGAAGACCACTATTGTAATTAGCATTTATATTTGTGTTGCTATATTGTTTTTCACTGTGCAATTTAAAAGAAAAAAGGAGAAATAAAAAGAGAAGTAAAACAAAAATGTGAAACTTCTGGCTGTGAATGAACATACACTGGTTGAGAAGGGAAAGGGAAAAGGGAAAATGAGAACTATGGTTCCAGATGTATAGACTATGTCCATATGCTCTATGATTTGTGAACTACAGATATGTACTAAGTCCAAGAGCAACAACTCCTACACTCTTCAAAAGAGGATGTGCTTAAAAAGTACAGAAGAATTTTTCAATATACAAGGCATGCTATTGACAATGGCTGCTGCTTTTTCTTTCTTACTTTCAGATTTTTGCTTCAGTCAGTGGTTCCTAGATTCAGTTACAGTTACTGAATCAGAGCAATACTCGGCTCAATTTTTTCTTTGCTTTGTTTGCAATAAAAGGAAAAAAAAAAAACAAAAACACCACGGGAATGTGTGGCTGGTGTGCTGTCATCTTGAGGAACTATTGTTTAATGTTGATCAACTTGTTTAAGACTTCTCAGAAAATTAGGGAGGGTAAAGAAGGCACATGTGTTCTCAATTCCATAGTGAGACTAGGAAATTGAACAATAAATAAATTACTAGTTTTCATCAACTCAAAATCGAACATTTTCCCAGAGTTTTCACTGAAGTAAAGTACTTGGTTTGAATTTTTGTTTGAAGAAATACTTAATTTCCTTTTCATTAAATCAATTCCATTTTCAGGTCAATTTTAAGTCATAGAAAATGTAGAAACAAAACACGTGTTTCAATAAAAAAAGAAAAGAAGGCCCTCTAGGTCTAAGCAATGGTTGGGACAGTCATTTGGAGCACAGGAGACAGTTAAAAATCAAACCACAGTATTATTTAGAGGAGAGATTTGAACCAGTCTCTCTGTCACTGAAAAGAGTTCCTTATCCAACAACTGCTGTTTTGTCCACCCACCACTATGTTTTCTTTCACAAAAAAGCTGTCCATCTGTGGCCAGTTTTCTGATGACAGCACTGTCTGTGCTTTGCCAAGCAGGAACCAAATGTTACAGCTGTTATGGCCAATTATATTTACTTCTTGTATGAATGTGTCATAGTCTTATCTATCCTTTTTAAGTTATACTTCTAGATAAATGAGTCATGGAGAGATATTACAAATTATCCATGTTACTATCTGTTGGAAAAAAAAAAAAAAAAAGTTTCCAAGTTGGTCCTGTGCCCTGGGAGCGAAACCCACAGGAGCATGGGAGATGTGCTCAGAACCCAGCAGCCTCAGTGCATCCATGCATTGTGCATGCTCAGCACACAGCCCTCCTGTACCTGGGGACAGCATGAACCTGTGCTTCTCTGGGCTTCTTGAATACTGCTGAACATATGACCTCCTGTTTCTCCACACAAACAAGTGCAAACAAAGTGCCATACTGAACGTCACAAATATAGTCCTACTGGAAATGATATGGCTATTTTTTTCTGATCATGTAGTACCTTAAAATTTTTACATAGATTTCTTACAAACAAGGATGGGTCTCATGGAAGATATGCACTTCTTCCTGTAAAACCTCATTCACTCTTTCCTTCTTCTGGAAATGAATGAGGGCTAACATCCACTATGGAGTCTTTCAGTACACAATAACTTTTGAGAGTAGTTTTTTCTAAGATATTTTCTGCTATTTTCATTCTTAAGGTTCCAACTTCAGTATTACATTTTTTTTTCTTGCTCCCTGCAATTTTCCAAGTAAAGAACATATAGTAAGGGACAGTTCAGAGATGTCTATATTTTATGTTGATTACAAATTTCATCCTTCAAAAACTTGACAGTGAGGAATAAAGGCTAAGCTGGGTATTTCTCTGCCAGCCTCTCAGGGAACAGCCTTTACCAATCTTTAAAAAGAGCCTTGGCAAGTTTCTAGTTTAATTCTTTAGAAAATTTACAACCATTTATTGATTTAATTTGTACCTGAACAATGTCTGCTGGTTATTGAAATATGAGTTTGAAGATATTTGGGGTTTTCTTTTTGTCTGCTCCTTTGGTTCCAAATCCTGAGAAATACCAAAATAAGCAGGAATGATAAACAAAGCAATTGCTTAGAGTACCACAAAGAAAGGAGATAATGTTTAAAAAAAAAAAAAGAAGTATGAGATTAATTTAAAATGTATCAAACAATTCATCATAGCAGCTTGTGTCTATTCTGTCTAGCACCGTGCACAGAATGGAGTGTGACTTAACTAGTATTGTCAATGTTTTGGTGAATTTGGTATTCTTAAATGCACTTTACTGCAGTTTTGAAGCGTTTTACTAATCCCCACAAAAGGAAAAATAGCTATATTTATGCATACTGATCAAACTCCTCCAAATTATCCCCCACCTATATGGTAAGCTGTCACCTCTTAACTATCTAGTAACAGTCACTTTATAGTGTTATAGTAGCAGGGATATAATTTTATCTAGCTAAAAATAATTAAGCAAGTGCAATGGTTAAAAAGCAAACCCAATATAACTATTGTTATCAGATATGCAAAATTGTGGAAGTATTGCAAACAACTGAAGAATGCATTAATTGTATTGAACACTGAATATGAAACAAATGTGGTGCCACTGATCATTTGCAATTTGATTTAACCAAGATATCTTAATTCATTGCTTATTAGTATGCTAAGTACAAAAAGAACTAGCTGGGTATATTTGTTTATTTGTCAGAGAGGCTTACACATGCACAGAGCAAAATGGATAGGCTGTAAGGGCACCTGGTTGTTTGCTTTACAGAATAATTAAGAACCCATAGGTTCCTTCCAAATGAATGCAAAGATTTAGCACTATTTCTCTTTCTTAAGAAAGAAAATGTGGGTGGTTTTTTTGTTTGTTTTTGATGTTGTTTTATGGATATAATGTAAATCGATATAATCTAGAGTAAAACTAAGGTTTTAGAAAGATTGGATTTTTTTTTTTTAAGAAAAACCCATCATCATAATAGAATGGGACAGAGTTAACTTAATAAATAGAAACCTGTTTCCGATTTTTGTGATTTTATATTTTTTAAATCTCGATTGCTTATTTTAACAGCTGAGTACTCACATGCACTGCTCCAGATTAAAATTCACATATCCTGGCTTTTGTTTTTGTCTTTGTTTTGTGAAAGTATATTTATGCCTCCTCAGTCATCACTGTCTGCATCTAAACAGTGGACTTTCAGTTTTGTAGCATAAATCTCTTCCACTAAAGCTACAGAGTTATAATTATCACAGGTGGCAACAGAAATAAGTGGTTATCACAGTGGACCAGGTGTTCACAGAAAGATACACAACACAATACACCAGTCAGTTACATATTTATGAGTAACTGCATTTCACAGAGAACATAGATGACTACTTAAATGAAGGAGTTCCTTTCTTGAAGGCACTGTGACTTACTGACTGAGAACTAAGTTACGGATCTACCATATTACTGATTTCAGTAGCCTCCATTTAAAGGGAGGGAGTTGTAGATTATAAAGGCAGTGAAATATACAATGGAACAATAATTACCTGGGAAAGGCGGTCATTAATTTTGGTCCCTTAATGCTGCAAGCTTTTAAATTGGCTGTTGGCTTCTGTTAGTTGATAGGCTTGTTCCCTCCTTCTTTCCTTTACCCTGACTAACTACAACAAAGAAGATACATGAATGATTGAGATGCGTTTGCAGTGACCCAGCTTTTTTTTTTTTTTTTTTTTTTCCAGGAGGAGTTCTGTCTTCTTCTTTTGAAAAAGAGGTTTGGTAAGAAAAATAGAATAGACATATCTTATACAAATGTGAAATAATTTTAATATTTCCTTTCTGTCATTCCTCAACTCTTGGAGACGGAGCGATAAAAATGGTTTAGAAGAAGAAATTGCACAAAAGGTATTTCTCAAACAACATGACTACATAAAATTCAGATGCTTTCTCCTTATTATTTCTATGCTATATAAAGATAGGCATGTTAAGTTGTACATTTTAATCTAGAAATTAATTCCATGTGGGAAGAAATACTAAATACAAATATGCATGCAGAAGAGGTTTTGTTTGCTCATTAATACCAAAATTACAGCTGATAATATCTCTCATGTGAGGATCAATATGGAAACGTAGTATAGTTTCGTAAGTTATTGGGCTTATCTTACTTAATGTATTTCTCCTGGAATAAAATAAAAACTTTTCTCTTCTTCTTTTTTCCCCTAAGCGTAGGAAATTACAAGAATAATCTGGTAAAGAAACAATGCATAAAATGGTGTTGTTTTGGTGCTGATCTCCCTTTCCTGTTCTTGCATGTTGCCTGATGTTTAGCAACACTTGGGATGGCCTATAGTGTCTGCTTCTTGGCAAAAGGATCCAGCAGAAGGCTTTAGGGGCTGTGGAAGTGTAACGCAAGCCTGAAGCCTTGCGCTTGTGTGTTTTGTTTGTTTCCTTCTCCTCACACAAAGGCAAAGAGAGCATTTAGATGTATCATTAAAAACTCCTCACAGGCATTTGGGGAGTCTGCAAGGACAGTCAGTTCTGCTCTGGCAATTATTAGGCAACAGTGCATGTCAGGATCTGGATTCCTGTATTTTCATCATACCCGTAATAGTTTTATTGAAGTTTAAGGCAGATATATATGTGTCACCTGAAGTCAGATTTCTAGGTTGTTGTAAACCATATAATACCTGTGAGAAACACTCCGTAGCCAATAACTTAGGCTCAGGCGAGGATCTCAGTGAAGTAGTAATTTATTCACAATTGCAATGGCGGGCGTCCCACAAGCAGGAGCGCTCCTACTGGTTCCAAAACACAGTTTATATACTTTTTGATGACAGGACCCTCCCCTGTTTCCCCACTGAGTGGGTAATCCAGGTTCACAATCTATCTGATGCTTCACAGACAATGCATGGCCTTCAGTTGCTGGCCTGTTAAATTTCAAATTTCTTTTGACTTTTTTTTTTACTGTTTGAAATGGTAATGTTTCTTCACTAATCTGACTTGACTTAACACCGTGATTTTCACCTAATTGTCCTAAGGAGTCTGGTTGTCTGCATTTTACAAGGTCACCTGCTAAGTTTTCTTATCACTGCAAGCATATCTCAATACCCCATTCCTTACCTTTAAACAATTTAACTCTGCAAAAACAACATTTTTATTCCCACATACCTACTTGTGTTTAACAGGAAATAAGCAGGTCCTGTCAAATAGGCACACTGCCTATGCTATTCTCTGAAGCATCCTCATTGTTTCTGTGATGAGACTGTGCTTGAATTTACTTTTCTCAATTTTCCATTGGGATTACTGCTATATGATTATAATAATATATTATATGCTATATATACTTTCAGATACTCTGTTTTCATTCAATTCTTCTTAAGTTTGCAACAGATTACAGGACTAATACTTCACTCTATTGCAGAAACTTTAAACTAGATTAATAATCCTGTATGCATTTGAGAATCAGCTTTGTCAATCCAAAATTTAAAAGACCTCAAGCCTTGTCATATACCACCATAAGTAGTCATAGATTTGATTAAGGTTATGGAGATATATGGTTTTATAGGATAGCAGAATCATGTTGTCTGCCTTTTTAATTTTCAGCCTTTTTACTGTGGAGTATCTACTTCCCTGCAGCCCATGGAAAAACTACATGAGCACAGATGTCAATACTACAGCCCTTGGAAGACCACAAGCAGGAGAATGTGCCATGAAGGAAGCTGTTGCCTGTTGGAAGGATCCAACCCCTATTCCCCATCCCTCTGTGCCATTCAGGAGGATAAGAGGTAGAGGAGTTGAGGGAATGTGAAGTTGAGCCTGAGAAAATGGGGGGGGAACATGGGAAGGTGTCTTATTTTCTACCTGTTTCCCACCATCCACTGTTCTATTTTTAACTGACAACAGATTAAGTTAATCTTCCCAAAGCTGAGCCTGTTTTGGCTGTGATGTTCACTGGTATGTCTTTGACACATACTTTTTCATAGTATTTTCTTCCCCTATCCTGGTGAAGAAGGGGAGTGAGACTGGCTGCGTGGGTGTCTGGCCCCTAGCCAAGGTCAACCCACCAGGGTTCCTATATGCTTTTTCTTCTAGATCCCAGTTTGTTGTTTCTATTATTTGTGTTTGAAATTAAGAAAAGCTTTTGTACAAGGAACACTTGAAAATTAGCAAAATACAATAGATTAACATAATCATAACCGAATATATCATGTTGGAAATGGTTACCTGTAACTGGAGAAATTTTAGCTTAAATGAAATCTTAAATGAAAAAATAGCTAGATAGTATAGTTGAGATACTTATTGTTCATCTAGGAAGAAAATATGCCTAGTTAAAAAAAAAATAAAATGCAATGACAGTGATAGAATAACTAGGCTGCCATTAAAATTAGTGATTAGTAGGCAAGAAAAAAAGCCCCAAGGAAATATGGAAGGCCAATGAAAGAATCTTCATTCAAATCAAGTTGAGACATTTCAAGACATTGCCTGGCATCCAGGAGTCAATACCTGACAGATATGTTTATGTACTGCAAGGCAACTTAGGGGCAGGAAGATTAGTCTTTTTGTTAGCTTCACTTCAAGGACAACTGCTCTCATGACACTGATGAATATTTGTGTCTAAATCACTAAATACAAAAGAACAGTCAACAACCATAACAATAGCAACAACAAAAACAAGAAAAAGAGCTAAGGGAAACAGAACAGGTATCATGTTGTAAGGGACAAAAAACTGAAAAATATGACACCATGTGCTCAGGTAGGATGCTTCACCTTCAGCACAATCAAAGCAACTGAGAAATACAAAGAAAATGAAAGGCACATAGACAATCCTGCAAGAGATGAAAGTGCATAATATTGTTCTAATATTTTCTTCGCATTCTTATCAATATAGTTATAAAACTAGAGATAGTTTATATCTCTATCCAGAGACTTCTTTAATCACGTATTCTAACAGATCATTGCTAACATGATACTTACATCCATTTTCCTTTGGTTCCTCCACTCCATTGCCAGTAAAATCAATTTTGGAATTTACTTTTATTCTCATTTCCCATTAAAAGATTTATATGTATTTTCATCTTCACAAGCATCACTGGCCACATTGCTACTCTAAAAGCTTCTTTTCTTCAAAGAAACAAATAAAATAACCATTACTTAGGTTGAAATAATGGAATACCATCTCAACAATTTGAAACAAAACCTCAATAAATGCCAATTGAGCAAGAAAGATGCATTTGTGGCCGTGTTTAAAAGAAGTAGAATCCAAAGGCATACGGCCAAATCTGTCTCTGAGGACTTCTTTATAATGAGATAAAGAATCAGAGCAATAATTACAGTAATTCTGATCAAAATACTTTCCAGGAAGTTTACATAACCTACTTTACAAGTAGCAATTAGAATTTAGAATGGTACCACCTGCTATTTACTCCCATCATAATTGGCCTCACCCAAAATTCTTGCAAAGAACATACAGCCATGCTGCTAGCAGCTATCCTGTTCTTATTCAGGGTTACCTGTGAAACAGGAACCTTTTATTGTCCTGCCTTTGCTTCACAAATAAATACAATCTTTTGGAGTCCGAAAGTCCCAAAATGTACAACAGCAAGAGTCCATCAATATCCATTACTTTATCAGTATGTGTGCCTGATATGGATGGTATGCCATGTTTCACTTTCATTTTCTTTCTCTCCATCTCTCTGTACCCTAAGTTAGCTGGTTATGCTTCAGTACAGCAAAACAATATAGCATAAATTGTCAGGATTTGTTATGGCTTGAGTCACTGTTATTGGTCTACAGATGATTTTTTTTTTTTTTGAGTTGGATATTCCTGGAGGTAGCCAGTTATAATTTCAGGTATCAGTCTGCTACTGGAAGAGGACAACAAATAACATCTTTATGCTATCACAGTTTGGAATTTTTACTGTAAGGGAAAACAATGATGAAGCTGCAATTACATGAAAGTCCCAGCAGATTTATATTTTCTTAGAGGGTATATGTCCTGCTTCTTCAAAATGCTTTCCGGATGCTGCAGAAAAAAATGTGCTCCTCAATAACAAAATTGCTGAGATTTATAGAAATACAACAAATTGAATGTATGCAAAAGATCAGTGTTGCTTACAATTTACTTTTTTTTTGCTACAGAATGATATAGCCATTCAATGATAAAAGCTATTGATATAATACAAGACATAATATTATAGCATCAATCTTCAACTGAATGGTTATGTTTTCTTTTCATTTTATTTTTCAAATGTAACTCTTTACAATTTTTTTTTTTAATATTCTGAATGGCAAACTGCTTGGTATATGTAATGGTTCCAATATTTCAAGATAGTTTTTTCCTAAAATAAGAATTTCACTAATATTGAATATTGAATATATTTCTTGCAGAGAAATAAGTCTCTATCTCAGTCTTTCTTCTTTCCCAATTTTAAACTCTTTCTCCACATGATCTCCCTGCTATTGCTGTAGTCCATCAAATCTTGGTATACATTTTTTCTCCAACCCAGATGAAACCACTGAAACTAAGCGAGAACTCACTCTCCTGTAAATCAAAAACAAACAAACAAACAAAACAAACAGAAATAACCAGAAAAATCCAGAGATAGCACAGGCTTCATTCATCCATTAGTCTCAGTGCTTTCCATTAAGCTGATGGCTTGGCTTCAGATTTCTGAAAGTGAATTTTAAAGAACAGTCTCTGGAAACATACAGGAAAATGTGGACGGAACAAAGAAAAAAATAACAATAGACTTACATGGATTTGAAGTCTTTATTTTTGCTATTATCTCTGTGCAGCTTAACCAGTCCTTATCTGGTCACCTAGAAGGTTATGTAAACTGGCAGCACGAATGGCAGATAATGCACTCTTAAGTTATCAGTGGACAAATAAGTGAAGTATCTGCTTCTCATCTTCGTTCATCTTGTGTTACTACAAATCTGTGTACTGGCTTTGTTCTAGGACCAAGACTAATAAATGTGTTTCTCTAACTCACCAGCTTGCTATTTGTGATCTTCTCTACTATGTGGCTTGTGGGTTTTTTTCAGGTTAGGAGTTAGGTTGGTTTGTTATTGATTATTATCAAACCTATTCCTAACCATTCCTATGTTAGGATTTGTAGGCAAACTATTTTGTTATCCATTCTTGTATTTTTTATTGAATAAACAAGGATACCTTCCGAGAGACATGTTCTGTATGTGTGGGTTGTCTTGTTTAATTAGGAATTCTGAATAAAACCCAAATGCCAATGGCTAAATAATACCTTTTATTTGTCATAGGCCATTATTCTAGGTATAAAATGACTGCAGAACAAAAACAATAATGTTGCCTAAAAAAAAAAAAAGCAAAAAACCCTCACTAATTTCATACTTCTTTCACTGTTAGAAATGCTGAATGTAAATATAAATACAAATATAAATTAATATTTTACATTTTTGTATCTTGGCTTTACATATATATATATACACACTAGATTTTCTTACCTTCAGGATGTTCTTCTTTTCTCACCCTCCCAAGAATGTCCCTCGCTGACTAGGGTAGAATCTTGTTTTCTGTGTAGGCTTCCTTGGTTTGATTGCTCTGATCTTTACATCTATCTGGAATTGTTGCCGTTCATCCCATAGTTATATCAGAGCATTCTCAGAAAGCAGCTTCTGTCTATACCCAGTCTCCAGGCTCTTATGGCAACTAGTACCTTCTCGAGCACCAGAAGAAGAAATGATTGGAAGTGGCAAAACAGTATTTTACTCTTTCCTTGGCCATATTTGCTATGATTATCTGGGTCTGCTCGAATGTTCAAGTACAGGGTGAATATGTTGCCTGAAATAAATAAATAAATAAATAAATAAATCACAGAAAGACATTCAGCCCTGTCTTCCCCTTTGCAGAGCAGCAAATATTATGAACAATCTTGTAAATGTCAACCTAAGGTGTGGAGGTCTCTCATTCTTTACACACTTATCTCTCTCTACATGACACTTGAAATCAGGTGTAGAAGAAAATTGAAAAACAAGTACATGGTGTGTCTCTCTGAGATGATTTGTAAAGAAATACTTAGCAAATTCGATTTGCTAGGTTCTGTAGAAATTGGCAGAAAAGATATAGCCATAGACAGCATTATGTCTAAAAGGATGAAAAATCCATATAACAGGTGAATTATCTGATAATAAATAAATATTAATAAATATTATTATATAAGTTTTCTTTAGTATTGGAAACAAAGATAGTATCTCTAAGCACTGACTTCTACTAACACATATTTTGATTTGAATGTGTAAGTTATATTACTCCATATAATATATAAAGGAGTAGCAGCAGTTAGTGTTTGTATGAACTTATGGTTTTGCAGTAGGAGTTCCATCACAAAGTTGTGTGGTTTTATTTTTTTTATTTTATTTTTACCTATTCAAAACAAAATATTAATTAATTTTGTAGCCTTTCTAGTGCCATTCACTGTGTAGGAGAACATAGAGGATGGATACCTGACACTTCTCATGACAACTTAATACCAACCTATATCAACCAATCCTTGAATCATGTTCTCCTTTTTGAAGATCTTAATCTGCTAAAAAAAAAAAATCCATATTTTTTATTATTATTCAAAAAACAGACTAACCTGTGAAGATCACATCAATAACTATAATGTTTGTGATGTTATATTCTGTCCTAGGTCATACTGCTGAACTGCTTAGAATACTAACAGACAAGATAACTGAGTAGTAACCGTGTGGCTCAAAAGGCCAAATCATAAATGCTCTTATCTTGTTCTCCAAATGCACTTAATTAGTCATATAAAAAAAAAGGCAACTGAAATTTTTATTGTTGGCAGAAAAAGCTGACACAAGTCCATTATATTGCGATTATCTAGCTCACAAAATATGTAGAATATTTTTCAGAGTTTAAAGTATGTTGCTCTCAAACATCATGGAATTGCTTTTCTTTTTATCATGTTAAATTCTGACATAATATTAATATCAACCTTCTACCCCTGAGATTAATCTTTTTCTTCTGAATGGTTCTCAGTTACTAATTTGTTCAAGGTTAAAATCCAACTTGGCTCCTTTGGCACAAATGAAGAATAAATTAAGGCAGAACCTGAAAAGTGCTGCTCTTTCTAAAAGAACCGTTGATGAGGGAAAAATATATATATATATATTTTAAGTGAGTTTAATCATGGTTAAACAATCCTGGACCACCAGAATATTTGTTTAATTAAATAGAGACATAGAATGTAGCAGAGGTAATTTGTCGGGCTAAGGAAATTTAGGTGTGATTCCATTTTCTTCACACACAAAAATCTACCCTCCATCCTCTGCAGAGAATGTTAAGTACATTATTTATCCTCTTGGCATCATTGTTAGCAGTATTATCTTGTGAATTAAATCAATAAAATGTGCTGTTTAGATCATTTCACAGGGAGAAGTTGGGTGTTGCAAGAATGATGATGATCTTATTTGTACTTACTTTTGCCTTACATGGATACCACACCACTTGAAGACAAAATTTGCTTTCATGTTTTAGATTACTATTGAACTTTATAAAGGAAATCTAACCTTTACAAAGTATGAAAGTCCCAGTACAGAATCTATAGTTACTATCATTGAAAGAAGTTTAGAAATGAATTTGAAACTCAATGTTTTTTTAAAGAATAAAACTGAATTGTCTTTCTAAGTTGGTCTGAAAAGGTGATCAAAGCATTTCCAAATTTTAAATGGGTTCTCACTTCCTAAACTTTCTCTAAAATGCTCATAGATAATGCTAAAAGTTATTATTTTGGCATACTCTGTCAAGAGAATAAAAAACAAATGCCACTAAACTTAAATTCTTTGGATCTAGAATTAACTTTTGTGGTTATGGCTGAATTATTTGTATAAAACAGGATGAAGAATGTGGAACTATAAGAACAACTTCAGACTTTGCTGCTGTCACTCTGATACCTCATGAGAGCGACAGAGTCACCCAAAACAAAATCCAGTGCTGTTTTTTTGTTCTCTGACAAAGTTCAGTGGTAACCGTATTTCTCTTTCTTCATGGTTCCTTTGCTATTCTATTTCAGAAAATATAGCATGAGGTCCTAAACAATTTAGGAGCAGTTCTTTTTTGTCTTGCAAAAATCCTTTGTCTTAAACATGCAGAAATTTGTAAGGGAAGAAAAGGAAGCAAATGGTAGTCATTATATTTACATGCATCTATCTATCTAACTGGATAACAAATGTTGGCTTCTCTTCCCCTTTGGGGAAGACTTCAATCTAAGACTCTCCTTAGTTAGCTCTGTCCCAGCTTCATTAGTTCATCGCATCAAATACTGGACCAAAAATTACTTTTTGAGCATTAAAAAAAGAGCAGCAATATAAGATATTTTTCCAATCAAAAATTCATGATTATCTAACTTCTCACCTCTAGGGTGTATCACACATTCCAAACACAAAAAACTTTCATGAATCTTCTTATTTCTCTATCCTCTTTAATCCACTTCAGTTTAAGAGTAGGGATACTGATCCAGTAGCGGGATAACATCACCTATATCTTTTCTGACTTTACAGTCCTCTCAGCAGTTCTGCAAAATACATGATACAGAATGTTTTTTATTCCAGAGGTGTTCATACATAGATATTCCTTTTTTTGATCAATGCAAACTTTTGAAGTCAGTACAGCTACTCTAAATCTATGTGAACACAGTAAATAGTATAATTGGACCCATTGTCTGGACACATTTTGTGCTTTTTATAACGATTAGTAAAAGGGCGCTGGTTGCACTGTATACATTATATGAAATGGATAATCAGAGGTGAAAACTGTTGAACATGTAGTGAACATTAGACTGATCTATTTTTGTATTATTTTACTACTAATTTTATTGCTAAAATAGTCAATGTTTCTATTGACCAATAAACAGCAGTAAAAAAAAAAAAATCTGAAAAATACTCATATCAGAAAAAAAATACAACTTTAAAAATTGTATTTACTTTGTCTTCATTGTTTAAAGGCCTGTAGAGACAAGAAGTTCCGTCTAAAAGAACAGGAGGTGTCCTCCCTAAACCTAGAAAGGAAGTAATATAACATGACACCAAAGTGCTTTTAAAAGGATTTGAATGTTGAAGTTATAACTGACTACTATTGGACACAGCAAGATAAAGCCTTCAGAGCAGGGGTCAAAGAATGGTGAAAGAAGGTGAATTACAGCCAGAAGAAGGGAATAGTTGAAGTACTAAGAGAAGTACATGATAGACATGTCAGTACCCTTTTTATGCCTCAGTTATTTCCTGAATGACTACTTCTTTCTGAAGACACAAATTAAATGGAAAGACTAGATTTTGGAGATGTCTTAAAGGAAAAAGTAGCAGGACTTAGTAACAGGCTAAATGTGAAAGATAAAGGATAGATAGTCTAGTATAATAATAAGTTACCTGTTAGGAGGATGAGAGGTATTAGAGGCTTATGAAATGATGGAAAAGGATGTTGAGGTAAGGACACATGAAATGGTTATTATTTGCTTCCTTCCCTCTAAAAGGTCTATATCTCTGTCCTGGGGACACGAAAAATCCAGTGGTTTTCAGAACTGAAATTCAAGATGCGTAAAGCATTAAACAAATACAAAATTTATGGTGAGATAGGATGTCCAAAACTTACATATAGACATATAGGCAGGAAGTGGTTTACATAAGAATAGGAAGGATTAAATAGGATGGAGTTAAATCCAGCTGGTGACGAGTCAGGAGTGGTGTTCCCCAGGGGTCGGTGCTGGGGCCCATCCTCTTTAATATCTTTATCAATGATTTGGATAAGGGAATTAAGTGCACCCTCAGTAAGTTTGAAGATGACACCAAGTTGGGGGGAAATGTCAATCTGCCAGGGTAGGTAGGAAGGCCCTGCAGAGGGACCTGAACAGGATGGGTCGATGGGCAAAGACTAATGGGGTGAGGTTTAACACGGCTAAGTGCCAGGCCCTGCACTTTGGTCACAACAACCCCATGCTATGCTACAGGCTTGGGGCAGAGTGGCTCAAAAGCTGTGCAGAGAAAAATGATCTGAGGGTGTTTGTTGATGCCTGCCTGAACATGAGCCAGCAGTGTGCCCAGGTGGCCAAGAAGGCCAATGGCATCCTGGCTTGTATCAGGAATGGTGTAGCCAGCAGGACCAGGAAGGTTATCGTATCCCCATACTCAGCTCTGGTGAGGCCACACCTTGAGTACTGTGTTTGGGCCCCTCACTACAAGAAAGACATCAAGGCCCTGGAACATGTCCAGTGAAGGGCTACAAAGCTGGTGAAGGGCCTAGAACACAAGTCTTATGAGGAGCGGCTGAGGGAACTGGGGTTGTTTAGTCTGGAGAAGAGGGAGGGGGTCTCAGGGGAGACCTTATTCTCTCTACAACTACCTGAAAGGGAGGGGAGGTGTGGGGAGCTGGGGGGTCAGCCTCCTCTAGCAGATAACTAGTGGTAGGACTAGAGGGAATGGCCTCAAGTTGCGCCAGGTGAGGTTCTGGGTGGAAATTAGGAGACATTTTTTCTCAGAAAGAGTAGTCAGATATTGTAATGAGTTGCCCAGGGAGGTGGTGGAGTCACCGTCCCTGGGGGTGTTCAAGGAAAGGTTGGACTTGGTGCTTTAGGGACTTAGGTTTAGTGGATGACATTGGTGGTTGGGGGTCGGTTGGACCGGATGAGCTTGGAGGTCTTTTCCAACCTTAATGATTCTATGATAAAGTATGTGTGGGTTCTACTGGAGTACACTATGGAGTACACTATGTGCTTTATATGCTGAATCAGTTTGATCTTGCCCTTTCAATTTGCTGCTGTAAATGTTCCCAGCTAAAAAAAAAAAAAAAAAAAAAAAAAAAAAAGCTAAGAGAGTCACTAAAGACAAACCATGGGTTTGACAAAGAAAGCCAAAGTATTCCTGTGACTTACCTTATGTGTACAACTCTTGTATTGGAAGTAGTTTACCTTGCACTGAAAACACTACAAGTGGATAATTTACACAAAGAGTAAATTATTCCATGCAAAGATTTTGATGCTGTTTGCACTGTTTCTGACACCCAAGATAAAGCAAATATAAATTTGGTGGTAGAGGGACTTTCTCTTTTCCTTTGACTGTAGAACACCCACCTTGTTTCCTGGTGGCTATATATCTACATAGAGTTCTATAAATCTATACAGTCAACAAACTTCATATGCTTCTGTGTGCATATGCATGTCTTCTTTTTTAAATAAATATATATGTACAGAAGTTGACTGCTTGCATATTGATACGCATACACGTATAAAGAAAACTAACTTTTATTCAGAATGAATTTGGCAATACTCCTAAGTTTAGGCTATTATTCATAAGTCTTATTTTTGATTATTTGGAATGAGAATTTCCATTCCAAAAAGAACAAAGAATATTGTTCCCATTTTCCCATTTTGAACTAGAGTAGAATGCCAAATTTACCATTGAAAAACATTAAGGAGTTCTTGCCATTGGGAAGATCAGAACAGTTAATTTTTTGCTTGCTTTTGTTATATATTTGTATTTTTAATCACTTGGCATTCAGGCACTACCATTCATATAACCTAAACAGTTATTTCATATTTGAACACTATGGAAATGGAACACTAATAGATTAAAACTGTTCAACTTCAAAAGCGTCAAAACAAATTTACCTTTACTGTCAAATTTAATCAAAATTGAGATATCTGCATAAAATATTTCAAGTAGAAAACTGGATTTCTGTAGAAAAACATTTAGTTCAATATTTTTTGTGAGGTTCTCTTATCTGTCAATTAATTAACAAGTTGTTTAAGTAATAGTTTATTAAAATAAAATGGACTTAAGCCATATCAGTTTTATTAATACTGTGAAGATTGTCAGTTGAAGATACATTAGTTTTATACAAAATATACAAGGAATTTTTTACTTTATTATTATTATTATTATTATTATTATTATTATTTTAACAAGTAAGCTTTTGGCTTAATTTATTTCTGTAAAGATGTTTGTGATTCTGGCCACGGTGCCAGGAAAGGTGATGGGAAAAGTCATCCTGGATGCAGTCACACAGCATATGCAGGACAACCAGGGGAATCAGGCCCAGTCAGCATGGGTTCATGAAAGGCAAGTCCTTCCTGACCAACCTCATCTTCTTCTATGACCAAGTAACCCACCTGATGAATGAGGGAAAGGCTGTTGACATAGTCTACCTAGACTTCAACAAAGCCTTTGACGCGGTCTTCCACAGTATTCTTCTGGAGAAGCTGGCAGCCCGTGGCATGGACAGTTATATGCTTTGCTGGGTTGAAAACTGGCTGAATGGCTGGGCCCAAAGAGTGGTGGTGAATAGCGTTAAATCCAGCTGGAGACGAGTCAGGAGTGTGTTCCCCAGGTGTCAGTGTTGGCGCCCATCCTCTCAAACGTCAGGCATGGCGATGTGGCAGGGCTGAGACTGGGTGTGGATGTCATCCTGCAGATGGGTGTCAGGATCGGGTCTGGTGGGAGGAAACAGGTTCAGAGAGCACTAAGATGGCACTCACGGCCATGGGGACAGGGATGAGGATGGGGATAGGAATGGGGATGGGAATGGAAATGAGCCATGGGCAGGGCAGGGCAGGGCTGTGGGGAGCTGGAGCCCAGCCCTGCTGTAGTAGTTGTAGTAGCAGTAGTAGTAGTAGTAATTTGGAGGAGCCCAGGCAGGGCCAGTAAGGCCTGGCAGTTCCCTCAGGGCCATTAAGTCTTTTCTGTGATAATAATTTGAATTTAAAAAATAAATTATAATAATATTGGAAATTTCATTAGGTTTTGGAACGTTTCCTCCCCCTGTATCTAATTTTATTCTTCTTGTAAGCTGGAATGTTGCTGATTGCATGGGTATACTATAATTTAGCCTGTAAAGCTGTCATAGCAGGCAATATCTGCTGTAGTTTTAACCTCTAAAGAATCAGAAGCAAACTATACATTATTCACTTTGGTAAAACTTTCTGGAACATAGACCTTTTCTACAGCTTTTTAGAATTTTTTTTTTTTTTCCACTACAGACTACTCTTGTCTCCTGTGTCTGCTTAAGGAAAGCAGAATAACCAAACAGACTTTTTTCTGGGTGTTTCAAATATCTTATTTTAGTTCAATTGGAAACAGGAAGCCCAGGGTGGTAGAGAAGTAATAAATGATGAAAGAGATTTAAAATATGTAGACAAACATTATTCCTTCTTGAATTCTTGAAAGACTGAACCTTTTCCACCACCACTACCACTATCTTTCTCTGGTGTTTTTTCTTACATGCATATTAAGTAGATTTTCTGCTGGATCTTACTTTATGTTGGGCCCAGAAAAAAAGTAGTAAAATAGGAAACCCTAAAATAACCTCGTTGTTACAGTCATGTCATAGATCTCAGTAAAAGAATTTATAAACAGTAGTTTTACCAAAAATTCTGAAGACTTGAAATGACCTGTTTCAGAAATATACATAATTTTTGCCAGAGAATCCTGAGAATTAAGAATAAATAAATAAATAGACATTTAAAAGGTTTGGAAGCCTTTTTGTTCATAAATTATTATTTTTTTTTTTTTTTGGGTGGGGGGGAGGGCAGGGGGAAGTGGGAGAATTGGAGAATTAAACAAAATAAACAATGTTTGTTATAGGATTTACCAAATGATTTTGTTCTAGCTTTGGTTTTGACTTGATTTGGCAAAGAAAAATAAAGGGAAATTTATTCCTTAGCATTACTGTTACAAAGAAGCTGGAAAAATAATGACTTGGAATTTTTTTTTTTTTTTTTTTGAGATATATCCTGAATGCAGCATTACAGCTACAGGAACTTATTTTGCTGAAATAATAATTGTGTTTTTTTTTTTTTTTTTTTTTTCTCTGTGGTCTCCTTCACAGTACATTTCTATTTTTTTTCTGCCCTTTTTCTGTCATTTCTTTGGAGGAGGTGAAAGTATGTCTCAAATATTCATGAATAAAATTATTATTCAACAGTCTACTCATAGAAAAGTTTTGTTTATTAAGCACCAGACAGAGCTGAGCAGGTAAAAATGTGGAAGACTAGTTTTTTAATGACTGTTATATTTACTCCATATATCTGTTGTTTCTGTCTATACAGAAATTTATCCTTCCTGAAAGTGAAGAGAAAAATTAATGCATGGAAAACTGATAAGAAATCCTGTAAACACTATTACTGTGTGACTGAAAATTGTCAAAAGCAGGAAAAGATGTGATTTTGGGATCAGGAAAATGAGCAGTGAATGCCTAACTGTTGGGTATTTCCTAAGATAGATGAGTGCCCATATGAAGGCTAGCATGAGATTGAAACAAATAGTAATTTTAAAATCATAGTTCATATTCACTTTAGATTTGATCAGGTTTTTTGCTGGTAAGGGAAGGGTGTTTGCCTGATCTATGTCTTTCAATCAAGGGAGTGTAGTAAAATAATAAGAAATCGGATCCTTGCACCTCAACAGCTCTTGAAAACTTTTAGTAATTTTCTTGAAAGAGCTGACTTCAGGTTCTTCAAGCACAGTTTAAAAAGATCTTTCTGGACAATAACCTGTTAGCAGACAATTTGATAAAGAAGCTTTACCATCTGCTACCAGTAACCTTCCTGCAACTTCCCTTTATCAGACCTCCTACAGTAAGCAGTTAAATCTGATAACTGTTGGGATGAAGGAGTTAAATGCTGTCAAAATTAGTGTTGACGTTAAGATTATAAAGCCTATTGTAATATTTTAGGTTTAACGTACTATAATAGCTGTGTGACTGTTACCATCTTTGTATAACACCTGAGCCAAGAAGGACCAATTGGTTAAACACTATTCTGATCCAGGAAAGATTTGACCCTGGGCACATCTAAAAGTGAATAAAAGCCTGTCTCTTATTCTCTTTCTTTTATTCCTGTGTGAGTTATCTCATTAATCCAATGTTGACTAGATTGACATAATAGAAAAAGGCATTTTTTTCCTGTACAATAAAATGCTGTAACTGAGTGCAGTGTGTATCCTGCTTAGTACTGCATGAGTGCTGAGCACTTGATGAGCTCATATCTTGTTTCCTGAAAGAAGAAAAATAAATAAATAAAATAAAATAAATAAATAAAATAAAATAAATAAAATAAAATAAAATAAAATAAAATAAAATAAAATAAATAAAAATAATAAAATAAAATAAAATAAAATAAAATAAAATAAAATAAAATAAAATAAAATAAAATAAAATAAATAAAATAAAATAAAATAAAATAAAATAAAATAAAATAAAATAAAATAAAATAAAATAAAAAAAAATAAATTAAAATAAAATAAAATAAAATAAAATAAAATAAAATAAAATAAAAAAAAATAAATTAAAATAAAATAAAATAAAATAAATGAAAGGCTGGCCTCATGGCTGGCCTAGTGGCTGTAAAAACAGCCACTAAAGGCAGCCCAGTTCACAGAATATTATTAGGGATTGGGAGGGACCTTGAAAGATCCTCTAGTCCAATCCCCCTGCTAGAGCAGGAATATCTAAGTCATATCACACAGGAATCCATCCAGGTGGGTTTGGAATGTCTCCAGAGAAGGAGACTCCACAACCCCCCTGGGCAGCCTGTTCCAGTGTTCTGTCACCCTCACCGTAAAAATGTTTTGTCTCATATTTAAGCAAAACCTCCTATGTTCCAGCTTGCACCCATTGCCCCTTGTCCTGTCATTAGATGTCACCGAGAAGAGCCTGGCTCCGTCCTCCTGACACTTGCCCTTTACATATTTATAAATATTCCTAAGGTCACCTCTCAGTCTCCTCCAAGCTAAAGAGACCCAGCTCCCTCAGCCTTTCCGTGTAAGGGAGATGCTCCACTCCCTTAATCATCCTCGTGGCTCTGTGCTGGACTCTCTCAAGCAGTTCCCTGTCCTTGAACTGAGGGGCCCAGAACGGGATGCAATATTCTAGATGTGGTCTCACCAGGGCAGAGAAGAGGGGGAGGAGAACCTCTCTCGACCTACTAAGCACACCCCTTCTCATACACCCCAGGATGCCATCGACCTTCTTGGCCACAAGGGCACAGTGCTGGCTCATGGTCATCCGGCTGTCCACCAGGACCCCCAGGTCCCTATCCCCTTCACTGCTCTCCAGCAGAGCAATCCCCAACTTATACTGATGTCTGGGGTTCTTCTTGCCCAGATGCAGGATTCTACACTTGCCCTCGTTATATTTCATTAAGTTTCTCCCCACCCAATTCTCCAAACTGCCAAGGTCCCACTGAATGGCAGCACAGCCTTCAGGCATGTCAGCCACTCCTCCCAGTTTAGTGTCATCAGCAAACTTGCTGATGGTGCACTCCATTCCCTCATCCAAGTCATCGATGAAAATATCGAACAACACTGGTCCCAGTACCGACCCTTGAGGGACTCCACTAGATACAGAACACCAACACGACTCCATCCCATTAACCACAACCCTCTGGCTTCTTGCCTTTGGCCAGTTTACAGTCCACCTCACTACCCGATTGTCCAGACCACACTTCCTCAGTTTAGCCGTGAGGATGCTGTGGGAGACGGTGTCGAAGGCTTTACTGAAATCAAGATACACAATGCCCACTGTCTTTCCATCATCTATCTACCTGGTTATATCCTCACAAAAGACTATCAGGTTGTTCAAGCATGACTTCCCCTTGGTGAAGCCATGTTGACTGCCCCTAATGACCCTCTCACCCTTGCTATGACTCGAGACGATGCCAAGGATAAGTTGTTCCATCACCTTACCAGGGATGGAGGTGAGGCTGACCGGTCTATAGTTAACCATGTCCTCCTTCTTGCCCTTTTTGATGGCCAGAATGCCATTTGCTTTCCTCCAGTGCTCAGGCACCTCTCCCGATGCCCATGACTTACCAAAGATGATGGAGAGTAGCCTAGCAGTGTATATCCCTTTGGCCAGTCTGAGTCACCTGTCCGGGGTCTGTCCCCTCCCAGCTCCTGCTGCGCCCCCAGCCTCCTTGCTGGCAGGGCAGCACGAGAAGCTGAAAAGTCCTTGGCTCTGGGTATGCACTGCTCTGCAACAACTAAACCATCAGGGTATTATCAGCATTATTCTCATCCAAAATCCAAAACACAGCACCACAGCAGCCACTGTGAAGAAAATTACCAATATCCCAGCCAAAACCAAGAAAAGATGCCACTTCTTCACGAGGGCTGGTGGATGGCACAGCAGGGCTCCCACAGTCAGAAGCGGAGATGAGCCCGCACGCAGGCCCTGAAGTGCCAAATAGGAGAGAGGATAGAGAGGAGAGAGTGGTCTAGCAATGACTTCCGCCAGGTCCCTCAGCACCTGTGGATGCATCCCATCACGACCAATGGACTTGGAAATGTCCATCTTGCTTAATCGGTCCTTAACCCAGCCTTCATCAACTAAGGCAAACACCTCCTTTTTTCCGACTTTGTCTGGGGCCCCAGGGTTATGGGGCTCCTCAGGAGAGCCTCTGGCATTATAGACAGAGACAAAGAAGGCATTCAGTAACTCCAGTAACTCTTCTCTTCTGTCCGCAGGGCACCCACCTCATTTATTCATGGGCCGACATTGCCTCTAGCGTTAGTTTTATCTGCAGTGTATTTGAAGAAGCCCTTTCTGTTGTCCCTGACCCCTCTTGCAAGGTTTAATTCTAGGGAGGCCTTAGTTTTACTAGTTGCCTCCCTACATCCTCTGACAACAGCCTTATATTCCTCCCAAGTGGCCAGCCCCTCCTTCCATGGTCTGTAGACTCTCCTCTTCCACTTGAGTTTGCCCAGCAATTCCCTGTTTAACCATGCAAGTCTCCTGGCTTTCTTTCCTGACTTCCTACTTGTTGGGATGCTCTGTTCTTGTCCTCAGAAGAAGCAGTCCTTGAACGCTAACCAGCTATCTTGGGCCCCTTTTCCTTCAAGTACCTTGTCCCATGGGATTTTCCCTAGCAAATGCTTGAAAAGGCTAATGTCGGCCCTACTGAAGTCTAGGGTTGCGAGTCTGCTTGGTATTCTGTTCCTGCCACATGAGATTCTAAACTCCACCATCTCATGGTCACTGCAATCAAGGCTGCCCTCAACCTTCACCACTTCAACGAACCCCTCCTTGTTAGTGAGGACAAGATCCAGCAGTGCTCCTCTCCTAGTTGGCACATCCACCTTTTGCATCAGGCAGTTATCATCACTACACTGAAGGAACCTCCTGGACTGAGGATGGCTGGCTCAGTAGGCCTTCCAGCAAATGTCAGGGTAGTTAAAATCCCCCACAATAACAAGGGCCTGTGTTTGTGAGGCTGCTATCAGCCGCCTGTAGAAAGCCTCATCAACTTCCTCATCCTGATCTGGTGGCCTGTAATAGACAACCATAACAGTATCCTCCATGCCAGCCTGCCCCTTAATTCTCACCCACAGACTCTCAACTCGCTCCTCATCTGCCCCTGGACAGTACTCAATAAAATGTAGTTGCTCTTTCACATAAAGAGCAACTCTGCCACCTTCGCCTTGCTGGCCTGTCTTTCCTGAGAAGGACATACCCATCCATGACGACATTCCAGTCATGTGAGCTGTCCCACCACGTCTCTGTAAATGCCACTAGATCACAGTCTCCTGACCAAACATGGATTTCTAACTCCTCCGTCTTATTCCCCATGCTACATGCATTGGTGTACAGGCACTTCAGGGTGCAAGCTGAGCACGACGATTTCACCCTAGGGGAGTGGGAGGTTTCCTGGTCTTCATCACTGCTAGGGTGCTGCCCCACCGGTGCAAGCCCGGCTACAACCCCCTCCCCCTTTGGATCTAGTTTAAAGCTTTTCAAATGAGCCCTGCTAATTCCTGTCCCAGAACCCTTCTGCCCCTGTGAGATAAACCTTTCCCACGTATTACTGTCAGGCCTGGTGTCTTAAAAAAACAGCCATTATCAAAGAACCCAACCAGCCTGTACCACCAGTCACAAAGCCCATCATTTATGTGCTGAAGAGAAAAGAAAGAAGAAAGAAGAGAAAATGACTTGCACCCCAGACTCTTTCACCAACCATCCCAAGGCCTTGAAGTCTTTCTTCATCCCCCTCAGATTACGGCACGCAGCTTCCTCCCCACCTATCTGGAAGATCAGTAGTGGGCAGTAGTCTGTCTAGCGCACCAGGCTGGGGAATGTCCTGTTGATATCCCTGATCCGGGCTCCAGGCAGACTGCAGACTTCCCTTCGATGAGGGTAAACTCTTCATATAGGGCCCTCTGTTCCTCTCAGAAGGGAATCTCCTAGTACAATCACCCTTCTTTCTCTCTTTTTGGTGGCAATCTTGAGGTGTGGTGTCAGCTGCCTCTTCTGATGTGACCTCATAGGGGGGCCTTCCACCACATCCTCACCTAACTCTCCTTCAAGATCCAGTAGCTCAAACCTATTACGGAGGGGCACCTGGGGAAGCGAGGTAGGGAGGGAAGGGGGTTGCCTGTGATGCCAAAGTGGGTCTCACTTCCAACCCTACGTGTCATTTTGGTCCCCTCCCTCTGCCCGATAGCAACAGGGCAGGGGCTCCACCACCCTCTAGGGACATACCCCCAGCACCCTTCCCTATGGCGCGCCAGAGAGTTACTCCACCAGTCAATCTCCTGCTCACATGCCCTGATATTCCTTAGTCTCTCCACCTCTTCCTTGAGCTCAGCAACCATGGTGAGCAGACCTTCCACCTGAGAACTGGCAGTCTCCCTGCTGCCCTCCCCTAGCAGTGGCAGGCTCAGGCACTCCCTACAGCCAGAGGCCTGAACAGCCACGTCTCTGGTAAGGCCCTTCGTCTGGGTCACCACAGCCTTTTTGGAGTGAGCTTTCTGCCCGGTGGACACCATGGTATGTGGGTGATCTCGCAGACTGCCAAGAGTTGGTGCAGAGCTCCTGCGCCCTGCCATGCCAGCTGTACACCAGTGCGCACGCGGTGATGGCCCCTCCCTGCTTGTAGTGGGCACCACGTGTCTCCGCCCTCCCGGAGGCTTTTTCTAGGCAGAGGGTGTGGGCGCAGATGCTGTTGCCCTGGCAGCGCCCACTCTCAGGGCCTCTCCCATTAGCCTCTCTCAGGAGAGCTGGCAGGTGCGGCCTGGTCATGCTGCTGTTCCGGGCCACCTCTGGTGAAGCAAGGGCCAGAAATCCCCCTGTAACTCATGGTTGGGTGCTGCGGCTGCAGCTGGGCCAGCTCCAAGGTGGTCAACCTTGACTTCTGTTAATATATTGCAATATATTGGGAATTGCTTCTAACAGGTGTCACTGTATACTTCCACTGTAAAGTACTGTGTTGTAGACATTACTCTTGCTCTTGATTAAGTGGGGGATGATCAGGGAGAAAAAGGTGTAGGTTATGCAAAGGAAAAGCTTCTGATTTGGAAGAACAGTCTTTATCCAAGCACAGTGACTGTAGTTTCTCCTAGGATTTTTATTTTTATTTTTTTTTAGGCAAAGAGAACTTGGTAGAGCTGCTAAAGCTAGGCAAGCTAATGGACCTTTATTTGGTGCTGCAGTTTGAATCCTTTGCTCTGCCACAGTCTTCTTTCACTTCCAGTTTGAATGATGGATTTCCCTATAAGAAAACAATGTCTCTGAACTAATTAGATCACCTTCACATACTAATAGCTTTGTCTCATGGAGGTGAAAACTGGAAGAAATATACGGCCTAAGGTATAAAAGTAGAGTACTTGAGTACTGAAGCTCTTTTTTTCCTGCTCTGTGGAAGACAAAAGCACTTGGGATGTTTGTCATAAATCTGCTTTGATATAAAAAGAGATCATTGATAAAAACATTTAGTTGGTTATTATTACACTAACCTTGACCTTGACCTAGGAAGATCTGGTGTTACTGACTTTTAGGGTTCAATGCATAGCTTTTTGTTTGTTTGTTTGTTTGTCTGTTGTTTGTTTTGCTTCTGTAAGCCTTTTTAAAAGGTGTGATAGTTGACCTTTGGCAGAAGTATGAACACTAATAGCTTACTCTGATAATATTATTCTGTAAATTTCAGGAACCTAAGGGTAATTTTTTTGTTGTTTGTTTTCTTTTTGTTTGTTTGTTTTTCCTGTTCTGCCAGTTATAATTTGGCACAGTAAGTTTAGTGTACTGAGTTACAATTTTTAATAGTATCTAGAAGACATGAGCTGTTTGAGAAAATTATTTTTATTGTTACAAAAGAACATGTATTTATGTTGTATGTCTCTTTTTTGAAGAAATATGTAAAAATGTTCCTCATCTTGATTGAACATACCAGGATAGCCCCCTCACTAGGGGCTGCAGCTGTATTCACCATGCGTTTCATGCACATCCATAGGAACCTTATATATTTTCAAAACTGCTATCTGTAAGATTCATTATGATTCACAGGGATGATTGTGCTTTCAAATTATTATTGCATTAAAAAAGTATATATAATAATAATTGGTCTACAAACTGTCCAACAGTTGCAGTGACTGTAATAACAACATGAATTCGGCGAATGGACATATGGTTATGTTCAATTAATTACTTGAGCATTGGACTGTGCTGTATACATGTAGAGAGTTTAGGACATGTTGTCACTGCAGATGCTGTCATAGAGACAAAAGTAGTGAGTTAACTTTAGGGAAGCATATTGCTGATTTAGGAGTGTAATGGCCCCTGAAAAACTCATTCATAAGTGTTATATACTGTTGACATAATAGCACAGGTTCAGGAACATTTTCCTTAATTGCCTTTTCTCATTGTTGACAGGTTTTGTTTTCTCAAACAAAATCAAGAAAAAAAAGGTCTATTATCCCAAAATAAGGTGGGTAGAAAGCTTTTGCTAATTTTATAAAACATACTGTTTTATTCAGATATGCTTGTAGTGGTAGGTAAGACATTTGATTTCAGAATTGCTATCAGAAGAATTAGTGGGCTGTCAAGCTCTAGGAGGTTGATGATATATTCTCTAGAACTGGTTGAATTGTTTCCCTGTGAAAATAAATTATCTAAGCAATTACGCCTTTTTATTCTGTTAGACAATTGTTTATCAAATGGGCTTCATGCCTTAAATGTGATTTTTATGCATAACTGTAGTCTGAATAGTTTAGATAGCAGTTTGCAGTCTTGGGGGGTATATGTGAATTGTCCACTGACTGTATTTTATCCATTATTTGTGGTGTGTAATTGGTTTCATCAGATGTTTTGTTATTGATTATTTGACTGTTTAGGAGAACTGTGTAACTGACAGTTTTTAAGCAGTGCAATAACAAATTAAAAGTTAAAATAATTACAGCACTTCTAAAGATAGTATCCAGTTGTCAGGATTTCCAGAGCCAGTGCAACTTTCAGAAAGCAAGTGTACTTCTTGTCAGAAATTCCTGGTGCACCTGATGGTCTATTTTGGATGAAACATTGTTAATTAATCTGCTTTCCTTCTTATTTTCTTTTCCGTGAAAAAATCTATCAAAGTAGAGAGTATCAGTTTCAGACACTTTGCTTGGATCCACCTGTTTTGTTCCTGAAATTCTTTACATTGAGACAGCATAAGCAGCCACTGCAGAGGTACACTGTCTCCCTGTATATCTCATTGTGCTTTGTTTGGGAATAATATTTCCTTAGAGCTTCCTTGTCCGGTGACGATCCTGGAATGAATACAGGCTAATGCTTTCTGGTATGGCAATTTCACGTTACTATTAGAGAACACTTTGTGAAGAGTGGACTCCAGTATAAGGCAATTTCAATTTTGCATTTTTATAAAGACCATCTAAATATTGCAAGGGTTGTTCAACCAAGCAACTGATGGGACTAATAGTCTATTTTTTTTTTCCTAGATCTAGATTTAATTTACATATTGTGTCATGCAGCAACAGATACTCTGTTTAAAAAGTTTTAGTCATGAAACAGTTAATAAGGATGAGAAAGGAGTAGTTTATGACATACTAAAGCTTTCATTTAAAAAACACTAGATAGAACCCGTTTATAGAAATTCAATGTATTACAAATGACAGGGTCAGTTTCAAAACAGAAAACAGACTGGGAAAGAGAATAAAGGATAAATTATCATCCACTAGGAGATGACAATATCTTTTTTTTGTTTTGTTTTCTTGACAAATTTTCATTCAGAAGCAAATGGGTTACACTCATCAAGTAAAAGTTTTTTCATTGAATTATTTTTCTCTCAGGCAGCTGTAATATGATACAGGGAGAAACAAACAGCCTTTTCACCAAAAGACAAATAATTCAAACACATTAGCACTTCACTGAGTAGCCTGCACTTATTCATGACTATTTGATATTGTGTCAGAGGGAGATGGCTCCCCAGACTGATCACTGAAAATTTCTGTTAATGGTTTTCTTTACTCCATCAGTCACCTGGTAATTTCATCTCTTGGGAAACTCCTCCCAACGCAAATGCTACAGTCTTCTGGAGAGCAAAAGTAGTGTCATGGCCAGAGAGTTAATATGGGACTTGAGTAACTAGGTTAAGCTTCTAGCTCCATCCATTTTAACCCTGAGCATAGAGCTCACAGGGTTTTTGTTTATTGTGTTTGTTTTCCTACTATTTCCAACGGAAAGATTTCAAAAACATTTCAACTTCTTTGAATAATTATTATTCGTTTGGTGTAAGTACATTGGAAAAAGGATCCCATATATGCTGCATTCCCTAAACACTGAAATAATGTGACTCATATTCTTATTGCTATATATAAATATTCAGAAATATAGATATACAGCAGAGGAAGTGAATAGCTGTTTATACATTGAGAAGGAACTTTTTTGTTTCTTTCTTTCTTTTTTTTTTTTTTTAAGGAAGCAAACCAGTTATTTGTGAAACAAATATTTGCAATTCCTTAGTCATGATTGTATGCTGATTTTTAAAAGGACATCCAGTCAGTCCAAAACACCTCTGGTTCTATTCTTTTTTTAAAGCAGTAGGGTTTAACATTTGAAGGGAATGGATAAGAGAAGAAAATCATTGCTTTAGAACAATGAGTTAGGACAATTGCTTTAGGACAATTCCTTCCTCTACTTTGATTTTCTCATATTTTTGCAGCTACTAGATGCAAAGGTAAGCCTTGTTGTGGGTTGACCTGTGCTGGCTGACAGAAGCCCACCCAGCCGCTCTCTCACTTTCCCTCCACAACAGGATGGAGAGAAAGTAAGATGGAAAAGCTCATGGGTTGAGGTAGGGACAGGGGGATCACTCACCAGTTACTATCAGGGGCAAAAGAGATGGGGAAGATCAATTTAATTTATTGAAATTAAAAATACAGTAAGATTGTGAAAACAAAAACAAAACTAAAAAACCTTCTTCCCAGGCCCAGCCTCAGGCCTCCATCTCCTACACCTCTCCCTCCTGCCCCTGAACAGTACAGGGGGCACAAGGGCTGGGGCCAGTCCCTAACAACCCCTCTCTGCCACTCCTCCCTCAGGACACCTCTCTCCTGCTAACAATGGCCACCCAACAGGCAGCAGTCCTTCGAAAACTGCTCCAGCATGGGTCCTTTCTATGTGGTGCAATCCTTCCAGAAAAGACTGCTCTAGTGTGGTGTGGGTTCCCAATAGGCTGCAGTTCCTGCCAGGAACCTGCTGTCCACCATGAAATCATGAGCCTTCCACAGGCTGCAGCGTGGAGATCTGCTCTGCCATTGGACCCACGGGCTGCAGGGGGACAGCCTGCCCCACCAGGGGCCTCTCCACAGGCCGCAGGGGAACTGCTGCTCCGTGCCTGGAGCACCTCCTGCCCTCCTGCTGCACTGACCTTGCTGTCTGCAGGGATGGTTCCCTCACATTTTCTCACTCCTCTCTCCCTGCTGCTGTTGTGGAGCTCTTTTTCCCCCTTTCTTCAATCTGCTCTTCCAGAGACCCACCCAGTGTTGCTCCCTGGCTTGGCTCTGGCCAACAGTGAGTCCCTTTTGGAGCTGGCTGGAGCTGGCTCTGATCTGACATGGGGCAGCTGCTGGTCTCTGCTCACAGAGGTCACCCCTGCAGAGCCCCTGCTACTGAAACCTTTCCATGAAAACCCAATACAAGCCTCTAGATAGGAATTTTACTTTTTTAAAAGCAATCATTTTCTCCAAGCTATACAATCTGCAAGAAAGCACAGTTCAAAGCTATTTTATTATTTGACATTGTGAAAGACTCCTTGCAACTTAAAAAAAAAAAAAATAATAATAATTTTTGTGGGTTCTGTAGAAGTCTTGAACAGTATATTATAATTTCTAAATACTTTTATGGGTATTATGCAAAACAGCTAGAGAAAATGAAGATACAGAAACAGAATTCAGATAGATGAAATTATACTGCTTCCACATGAGTTTATTACTAAATGTAATCTGTGAGGTGAGCATGAACAATCTATTTAACAAAGCATTTATATCTCTGAAGGAAGAGTCTCCATTTACTACTCTGGGTACATGTAAGAATTTTTGGAGTAGACATTTTTAATCAAACTTTTTAATGCCAAATCAAACAAGTTAATATTGGGTAAATACTATATCATAGTATCATATCAATTTTAATAATTTATATTGCACTGTATTTCTCTGTTAATCTTTATGATTATTATAATTATGATAAATTACTTCTCTTTGCAAGTTCATTGCCATATTTCTGTCACTGTTGCCTCACTACTCTTCATGGAAGGAACGGGGAGAAGAACTGTAATGCAATATTAAGATTATCCAATTTTGGATGATCGATTTAAGGCTGGACTTCATATTCTAAAAGTCCAGAAAAAGAAATGCTATACTAACTGGCCACTCAGGTGACACAGATGTAGCAGAATGTAACAGGTGAAGCTGAGCTCATACCCTTTATGACCTAAAGCAGCTTTACAGTAAACCAGGAAACTCACAGAAAACCATTGCATTCTGTGGGGTCCTCACATGACTTATACATGACTTATCTAATGAAAAAAAAAAAAAAAAAAAAAAAACTGTAAGAAATGCCTTCTAGTTAGGCAATGGGCATATATAGTTTATGGTTTATATAACCTCACAACTCCTGAATTTCTTCCTGTTGAAGAAAATTAGGCTCTGAAATCCCAATGAAAAAGTAATAAATCATACAATCCTCCTCAAGACTCAAATAAGAGAAGTAGAAGGCAAAAAAGGTGAACTGTTAGTCTCAGACTTTCAGTGCGGACAGGCAACTCAGCAGAACCTTTGTTTAGGGCTGTCTTTATAGTTTTCACAAGCCTAGCACAGAATTATAAATGCAAGTCAGACGGGCCAGCTGTAGTTAGGCAACTAAGGTGTAGGCCATGAACAGTAATGAGTCTTATCTTGCACATATTACCATGGTCTTTCTGGTTCAAAATCACCAGAAAACATTAAGCTACTAGTAAACTTCAACCATGCCAGTGAATATGTTTTATCTAAAACAAAGCAAAACAAAACAAAACAAACAAACGAACTAGAAGATCTAAGAGGTTTAAAAAACATACAGTCTTCAATATTAAACAGAGAATCTTGGCAAAAACTGAATGCATCTAAATTTCTCTTTGTGCTTTAGAGCAATGAAGAGCTTTAATGAATGGTATTTTCTGATTGAAAGTGGAAAAGGAAAGAAGTATTGATTGGAAAGGATTTGAAAGTGATAGATGACATGCAGTTAAACCTCCCTAGCTAACAACAATATGAAAATAAAATCAAATTTGCTGTGGGGTCACAAGCAAATTAAAACCTATTATTTTCCACATGACTTGTACAATCAGACTTTGTTATTTCTTTATCTGATCTCATGATTAATAAATAGTCAATATACCATACCTAAATGAAAACAGTGGGAAACGGAGGGAAACAGAGAACTAAATTGTTTTACCTAGTGTGACATATATCACACTGGAATATCATTGGATTTGATTTACAAGTGTGTCCAGGTGTTTTTTTTAATGTGTCTCTATATATTCATATACAATTTATCCCAGTTACTATCAGTTAAGATTTCTTCATGAAAAATATCAGTTGATAAAAGTGAGGATTTATGTGACTAATATGATTTGTGGGAGTACATGATTTGCCTAGACCAACGATTACTGAACATTTATATATATATTTTTTAATGTGTTATGTTTGTTAAATTTAAATGAGCAGTTTTTATTTCCTTTTATTTCCTTTTATTTCCTTTTATTTCCTTTTATTTCCTTTTATTTCCTTTTATTTCCTTTTATTTCCTTTTATTTTATTTTATTTTATTTTATTTTATTTTATTTTATTTTATTTTATTTTATTTTATTATTTTTTATTTTATTTTTAAAGGGAAGTGAGAAATATGAATTTTTGGGATGAGGCTTTCATATTGTTTTTGTTGCTTTCCTTTGTGTCTACTCAATGTAATCCTAGTAATTTTATGAAAATTGTCTCATTAAAGAGATTCAGTGCTTGGGTGTTGTGGTTTAACCCGGACGGCAGCTAAACACCACACAGCTGTTCGCTCACCTTCCCCCCTCCCTCTCTGGGATGGGGGAGAGAAACGGGAAAGTGAAGCCTGTGAGTTGAGATAAAGACAGTTTATTAAGACAGGAAAATAATAATAATAATAATAATAATGATAATAGTATTACTAATAATAATGTGTACGAAACAAGTGATGCACAATGCAATTGCTCACCACCCGCTGACCGATGCCCAGCCTATCCCCGAGCAGCCGGCCCCCCACCCCGGCCAGCCACCCCTATATATTGTTTAGCATGACGTCAGATGGTATGGAATACCCCTTTGGCCAGTTTGGGTCAGCTGTCCTGGGTCTGTCCCCTCCCAGCTCCTGCTGCACCCCTAGCCTGCTCGCTGGCAGGACAGAGCGAGAAGCTGAAAAGTCCTTGGCCTGGTGTAAACACTGCTCTGCAACAATTAAAACATCAGCATGTTATCAGCGCTCTTCTCATCCTAATCTAAAACATAGCACCCTACCAGCTACTATGAGGAAAATTAACTCTGTCCTAACTGAAACCAGGACATTGGGGTATATTTGCATACCTTTATATTGGCATGCTCCAAATCACTCTCTGCTTTTAGTTCTTCATCTAAGTGGTCCCTGCCTTGCTTTGTAAGAAGCAAGATTTATTCCAATAAAATGAGTATATTATAGCCTATTTGTGCTGGGATTTAATTGGTTCCAGTGGGGAGCCACTCAGTAGGACTATGCCCACTGCTTGCACTTCTTTTTTAACTTCATCTTTTCTTCTACAAGAGTTAGAGTTGATCAGCTTTTCATTGACTAAGAAATGAAATTAGCGAGCACTTTATCCCGTGACAATGTGATTACTATCTAACAGGAGCATCTTTCTTAGCAAATCATGTAACAATCAGAAAAAAAGGAATTACTGTAAATTTACTGCCTCTCTTTTACTCTTGTTTACTAAATCTAATAGAAAGTGAAATTTGTTTCTTTAGGTAATTTTCACTGATCTGGTGACTATCCTCAGCTCTATTTGTGTGACCTGGGCATTTTTTTCCTTTGTTTAAAGTACACATAAAATCAAACACAACAAAACAACAACAAAAACTTCAAGGTCATAGAATCACAGACTCACAGAATGGTTTGGGTTGGAAGGGACCTTTAAAGAACATCTAGTTCAAGCCCTCTGCCATGGCCAGGAACATCTTTCATTCAGTCAGATTGCTCACAGCCCCATCCAGACTGACCGTGACATCTGGGGATGGGGCATCCACTACTTGTTTAGGAAAACTGTTCCAGTGCCTCACCACCTTCACAGTAAAGAATTTCTTCCGTATATCTAATCTAAATCTATATCTACCTTCTTTTACTTTAAAGCTGTTACCCCTTGTCCTATCACTACATGCCCTTGTTAAAAATCTCTTAGTGTCTTTCTTATAAGACCCCTTTATGCATTGAAAGGCTGCAATAAGGTCTCCTTGATGCCTTCTCTTCTCTGGGCTAAACAAACAGTTATTTCAACCTTTCTTTATATGAGAGCCCTCCAGTCATTTTTGTGGCCCTCCTCAGGACCCACTCTGACACATGCATGTCTCTCTTGCCATAGGGGCCCCAGAGCTGACCACAGTACTCCAGGTAGAGTCTGATGAGAGTGGAGTAGAGGTGTAGAATCACCTCTACTGACCTGCTGGTCACACTTTTTTTTTTTATTTATTTATTATGCAGTTCAGGATATTATTGGCTTTCTGGGCTGCAAGCACACACTGCCAGCTTATATCCAATTTTTCATCCACCAGTATCCCCAAGTCCTTCTCCTCAGGACTGCTCTCCATCCATTCATCCCCTAGTTAAGATCATTTAAAACCAAATTCTAGATAGGCTACAGAGTCTGAAGGAGTCCCACCATGGCAATAAGCAGTGTTACTCCACTTATCTGTGGCCAAGAAATGGAAATACTTTGATAACTTTAGAGGTAATTAGAAAGGTCTGCAGGGTTTTGAAGCAAAAGCAAAAAAAAGGTCAACGTCAACACTTAAATAAGCTGCTAATAACTATAAATGGTGTTAATGTATTAAAAACTGGTGTTGTTTGCTCATTAATAAGTGACTAAGAAATGATTGATTTTATATGAGAAATTTGACAGGAAATCTCCAAGGACTGAACAACAGAGAACACTCAGATCTATTTCTACTACTGAATGTATTTTACAATTTCCAAACACAGGTATCTTTTTCTTTCTGTAAACTGGGGGGAAAAGGAAGAATGAGATAACAGATCTGTGATTCATTAATCAATTGAAATATATGCGGTATTTATTGTAGTTTTGTGATACATGTAATAAAATATAGATAGTCCTAATGTAGCCTGATTCTTTAGCACAACTGAAGGATCTGGTAAAACACTGAATAGTTATAAAACTTATGATAAATCTTGTAAATTTTTTATTAATATATTTTCCCTTTTTTATATATATCTTATTTCTGGAAGGGTGTGTGTAAAAGATTTAGAATAAATGATTCACAAGCACAACCTCTTCTCATCTTTAAAAGAAAGGACATTCAGGACCAGTTGCTGTTTTTAACACTAGATATTTGGAGTACAATCATGTTTTATCTTTTTAATATTTATTGAAGAGTTTTGGAAGAACTCGTAACCTTGTACCCAAACCACCAATTGAATATTCTCAGGAAAACTGAACAGAAATAGATGCTAGGGGACAGGAAGAGAGATGTTCTGGACTACAGTGAGTTAACAGTTGAGTATTATACATCTGTATATTTGCCCAGGGCCAGTGTGAGTGCCTGCTGACTGCCAGAGTCCTTTCCCTTCCCTCTCAGGCAGAATGCAGTCCCACTCACCCTAACGAAAGCTGAGCCCCCACAAGCTGGGCTGGGCTAGGGCCAAGGCCAGGATCCCAGGGGCAGTCATATGCTGGCAATCACCAGGTGAAACTGTTGTGGTAAGACAGGTGCCAGGGCAGGATGAGTGAGTTGCATGGCCACAAACAGGCATAGTCCCAAGTCCCAAGTCTCCACTTCTCACAGGGGGGGACTCATTTATTCATCTTGACTCAAAGCCACAAGGTTCACTGGCCCTGAGCCTGGGTAGCCAAACTTCTTGAGGTGAAGTGGGGTTGTTTGCAGTTAGGTCACTGACAATAAATACAGGAAATGTGAAATTTCTTCATCAATTTTAATTGTCTTTTGTTGGGCCGCCTTCTGTTTGGAGCAGAAAGTGGCAGAGAGGAGCATGCACCAGCCTTCATAATATCATGGACGGTCTCACTAGTCATCTGCATAGATGAGATAATGAACTGGTTTGAGAGAACAAGCTGACTTGAAACTAGATGGTTGGCTGAACACATTCACAATTAAGTATTTAACTGACTTACAGGAACTCTAGAAGTTCCCCACAGCTCCTACTGTGTTTAGTCCATTTTGTATATTTCAGTTGGTTAGCAATCTGGATGGAGAATTTGGCCCTTCCCTCTAGATACTCTCTTAGGTTGTTGCTGCTGAAAAAATGATCCAATTTGGACAGTTGTTGATAGTCAACAGAAACTTTACCTGAACTAATGGTTAGGTAAGACAGTCTTTTATTGGTAGATATTTTGTATGACATTAAGATAACAAATAGTGATTAATTATGCATGTGCCAGAGTGGGTGGGCAGGACCATGGGACAGCTGGATTATTATAACAGTAGAACAATGATTCAGGGAGTCTCATCTGATCCAGCTGAAGATGTCGCTGCATGGACTCCCATTGCCAACACGACAGTTACTTATCATCCTGTTCTAGAAATTTGATTTCATATGCAAGTGTTCCCTTTTGCTAACATCCAAAATGTTGTTGTTGTTATTGCTATTTTTGTTAACAAACACTCTGTCCTGAGTGTCTAAACAACATAAGAAAAAAGTTTCTCACTGTGAAGGTCATCAAACACTGCTGCGGGTGCCCAGCAGATATCCATCCTTGGAGATATTTCAAACTCAAGTGGTCACGGCACTAAGCATCTTTTGACTTTGAAGTTCATTCTGCTTTGAACAGGGCATTGCTGATCTCAAAAACTCCTTTCCAATCTACATTTTTCTACCTTATCTATTTTAAAATCTCAGCAGTTTGGGAAAGGTGGTATGTTTTCATTCATATGTGTTCTTTGCTTAATTAAAGAAAAAACACAGCCTCTAACTGGTTCCTTAAGAAACTCTGTGAAACAACTGTGACAGTGACAGTAGCAAAAGTTACCTGCCAAGTTTTCCACTGTAGCATTTCCTGAATATTTAATAACCGTTTTTCAGAAGGACAACACTTGAAAGTTTGATTTTAACAGTTTTGTGAACAAGAATACATTCTGACTTTTGGCCAGAATACTTATGGCTCATTTTACTAGAATAAAAATTGTTGTCTATTGTTGACTAAACCTTTCTCTTTCATTTTCAGCTGAAATTGATACATGCTGGTAGTCACATTCTGTCCATTTCCATATTCTGTGTTATATATAATTTGCAAATTTTGGGACTGGTCTATGTCTCTATTTGCTTTTGTTATCAAGGAAAAAAAAAAAAAAAGAATTAGGAGAAGACAAAAATAACGAGATTTTCTCCTAGTATGAGAGTCTGAGGAAGTCTGACCCCCCCCACTTTTTTTTTTTTTCTTTTCACATTTGCACAGATGTGTGAATGCTGGAAGAGTCAAGTTTGAGCTTTATAAACTATGTTGAGATTCAGAATAAGTTGATGAGGGTTCAGTGCTACTGGATTGAATTTGGCACTTTGATAAGCACACCTCAAAACTCAGGTAGGGCAAATCTGAGTGTACAGACTGTACCTTGAAATCTGAGAAATTATTTGTGTACATAAACAGAACATGTTGAATGATGGGGCAGCATTATAATAAAGCATATTGTAAAGATTTGAAAAGTCTTAGTAGGATATATCAGCAGGTGATTATAGTACGTGTTCTAATAATCTCATCCACTCTTAATGTTTTGGACTGGCTGTTGGATTTTCATTCAGAAGTGATGCAGATGTACTTCTTGGCCTCCCTAGATGTGGAATTTTATCAGAGTAAAAGAAAACACCAAAATAACATTAAAATATACAAATTGTTTCCCAGGATTTTTTGTTATTCCTTCTTGCCTCAGAAAGCTTATATCACCGTAGCACTGCTAAACGCAAAGGCCTATTCATTTTAATTTGGCAGATGTCTACAAAATAGTATCTCAGAGGGTGAGAAGTTCATGCCAAAAAAACTGTGTGCTGAAGTGAGAGAGAAATGTGAGTAGTATTCTTATGTTACATATACAAATGCAGTAACAAAAAAAAAAAAAAAAAGATATGGAGCTGTCATTTATAATTTCTACTACGCTTGACAATGTCATAGCCGCTGGGATTTCTTAGAAAGGAACAGACATGCAGGATTTCCCTATAAAATTATATACTGGTGTGCTAGCTTAATAATCTTAGAACTCAGAGAAAAAGATATTTCTGAAACTGTCCTAAACATTGTATAAGCATACCTTAGCAAAACTCGACACTTTACTGTTGTTAAAAACTTATCTATAAACTTAGCTTCTGAAAAGTCATAAATGAAGGAAAAGTCAGTTTCAAGATGTATCAATTTCACCAATCTATAAGCTTTCCAATGGACAGAGATTGAAGAAAGAATGTCACAAGATGTGACTACTACGTCAAATTACTGAAGATAAAAACTAAGGAAGAATGCAACTGTGAAATGACAGAATCAGAAAGTTGAAGCATAAAATGTAATGCAACAAACAAGGCATAGAAAGTATATCAAGAGGAGGATTTTGTATGCATGCTTGGAGTGAGTAAAAGGTTGAGGAAATAGTCGCCTCATTATGTGTAGGAAATGATACAAGAGCAGTCAAGAATACTATCTATTAGTCTTTATTTTAAATGCTTTCTTATAAGCAGATGGCCAAGATGAATGCAATCAACTTTGAAAGGTACAAAGATGAAAAAATACATTACAGGTGACTTACATAATTTTGACTGTTGAGATCTGCTACATAATAGTTACAGGACTGTTGAAATGTTATTCATAATTTTGTGTTAGAGAAATTGTTGGGGATAGAAAAATCAAAGAATCATTAAATTACTTATATTGGAAGAGACTGCTAGAAGTCATGTTGTCCAGCTGAGTCTTGAATGCCTGCAAGGATGGAAGTCCTACATACTCTTGTGACACTTTTTCCAGTATTTGCTCATCTGACAGTGAAAAGCCTTTTCCCTTTTTCTAGTTGAAATTTCCTGTGTTGAAGCTTGGGCCTGTTTCCTCTTCTGCTTTCACTGTGCACCTCCAAGAAGAGTCTGGTTCCATCTTGTCACGTAACCCCACTCTGGAGCTGTACAGCAATAAAATTCTCCTCTAGACTTTTACTATTACAGCTGAAGAAAAACTGTTCTTTCAAGCCTGTCCTTTTATGCCGTGTTTTCCAGTCACTGACCATCTTAGTGGCCCTCCACTGTAGAATCCATTGCAGTGGGTGTCACTTTCCTTGACTTTGCAAGGCTTCCATCACCATCTCCCATAATATTCTTCTATCCAAATTTGCATATAACTATCTGGATGGGTGAACAACTAGTTGGGTAAAATATGGGTTGTATGTTTGGGCTGAGAGTGGTGGAGGTTAATCGGTTTGACTCTAAGAGGAGTCTGGTAAGAAGTGAAGTACTTCAGGAGTCTGCCATGGAACTGGTTCTGTTCAGAATCTTTATCTGTGACTTTGTGGAAGTGATGGTGGGCACTCTCATCAAGATTATAGATGATACCAAGTAGGGGACCAGTCAATACACTGGAGGGCAGGACTGCAATCCAGTGAGATCTAGAGAAGCTGGAGGAACAGGCCAATAGGAACCTCATGAAATGCAACAAGGGCAAAGTCAAATGCTGCCCCTTTGATGAACTGATAGTTTGATAAATTGATATAATTGATATAATGTAATGATCTCACAAAGCTTAAGCATAAATAAGACAGCAACTTAACAAGATTCAAGAGTATCCAAGGTACACTTTGGATATCTACTGCATAGAGGACAGGGTCAAACAGACTGTCAGGACACCCTCCCATTGAATCACAAGATGCAGAACTGATGCCTTCTTGCATTCTACACTCCTACACTGAAGTCTAGGTACGGCTAGATCTATCCCCAGTCCCAGACTTAGTGGTTTACATCTGAAGAGGTTATGCACATGATCAATTCTATCAATCTGGATTACTACTTAACAAAGCATGCAAAGCGTCATTAGGATTCACTGCAGGGTATGTTCTCACAACTGTGTAGGCTAACCTTATATCTAGGATTTTCCTTATTAGTGAATTACGCACCCTTTCCTTTTTGTCACCATCTGTCAGTGGACAATCTTTGAACCTTCAGGAGTCTGCCCTGTGAGCCATCCCAGCTCAGGTGGAGTTTCTAGGTCACAGCAGGCTGCAATCCTGGAGAACTCAAGGGGTTCTCGTTTAGGATTTCTATTTACAGGATCACGAGATGATGGACTTTTAGTCAGTATTTTACCATTGCCCATGATTCATGTTAGGCAATTCTGGTATTTTTCTACCAGCCACACAACTCAGGTGCTTTCCAGTTTGCAGTTGTGGTGGTGTCCAGATCAGTCTAAAATCCAGGCCACAGGAGTCCCGTGTATGGTCAGGGAGTGCCTTATTGTCTCAACTCACCGCACTTCTAAGAACATAATGTTGGCTTATCCTGACTTCACAGACTGACCTGGGGAGAGCCACACAACCACAGGTCCCTTCCAGCTTAATCTATGAACCCCTCCCCATGTATGTGTGGTTGAACCTTTTCAATGCAAGGACAGACTGCTGACTCATGTTCAAATTGTCCATGAGGACTTTTCTGCAAAGCAAACATACAACTTCTCTTAAAAACAAGGGAGAACAGGAAGAAGTAGACACAGAGAACCTGAAGTTTTCTAAACCTTTTAGCCTATAGTTTTTTAAAGATAATCCTAAAATCTCTGTGCTAGTAGCTCAAAACCAAAATGTAAGTAAGAGTCAAGACAGAATTATTAAGTATGGTATTTATTAATGATTTACAAAAGTATGGAATAAGTTGTATGAACTACTCTGTATTTGAACATACATTCCATTGTTGAATAATTTTAGTCTCATTAGTTTTCCACATAATATGTCTCTGTTCTCAAAAATTTGCCAACCCCATCAAAAAAATGAAATGCTAGTTTTTTGATTGCTTTTCTTGAAGACTCATGTTAGTTTTGCTTCCTACTGGAGAAAGTGACATTAGGAAGATCCTTTCTATCAAATAAATGACAGACAAAAAGAAACCCCAAGATTTTCTGGATGTTTTCAACTTTTCATGTAAGAGTTGGATGATTTTTTTTTTCTCATTTTGTTGTTGTTTTGTTTCATTTTATTTCATGAGAATGGATTTCATTTTCCAGCCATTTCTTATATTATATGACTTTACAATCTGGTCAGTGCCTTATTGAGGTGGATGCTAAAAAGGTTTTCAGGTCTATCCTAATCCTGAGAAACCTTTTAAATACATTTGTGCTTTATCAGTATACCTCTTAAATTCTCAGTCTTCTGTGATATCAACACTGAATCTTTCCTTCAGCATGCAACTAAGGTTTTGCTGGTAGCACTCCAGTGTGTCAAGTGTTTTATTCATACTTTCTATTTCTAAGACTACCTCATGCAGGACTGATTCCTAAATGTTTAGAACACAGGTATGCCTAGTGCTCAGAAACTCTCAATAAGTCAATGAAAGTGTAATGTAAATAATGTAAATAATGTAAACAATGTAAATACAATGTAAAACAATGTAAATAATCAGTTAAATTGTTAAAAGCTGAAAGTCTTCTTGCTATTCATTATTATTATTACTATTACTATTATTATTATCACTCCTGCTATTATTACTGTGGCATGTTCCTGTAATAAATTAGAGGCCAGAATCAGAAATATACTGGAATACAAAATAAATATCAGTCAACTAATGTAAAGCAAGGACCAAGTATGACCCTCTAGAGTTATGATAAAGTTCTTTTGTGGAGTTTGTGTAAAGGATTTCAGTGAAGGTTGAGGGGAAAGGGATTGCTGAATGGTTTTATAGATATCAAGACTTTCCTTTTTAATGCAACATAAATTTTATTTTACATGTCACTCTTCTCTAAATTTTATTGCTTTAATAACATAAAGAGTGAGATTACCAATGGGATTTGTATGCTCAATTCTCATTAATTTTAACAGGAACTGGTCATCAAAATCCCTTAGGCAACTCTGAAAACATCAGCCAAAAATTCCTGCTGTATTTGAGAGCAAACTGCAAAATCAACAAACCCCAGAAAAGATCGCCCAGTTGAAAATCTGTTGTGCACATTTCCTGGATTCCTACAGCACAAAACAGAGAAAAGGCTGAATCCATTTTTCAGGGCCCTGACTCATGAAGAATGTAAGCAGAAGTGCTTTGTAACAAACACACACATAGAACAAAATATGATCAAAGGTAGTCTGTCTTCCCCACTGTTCTTGAAGCACCTTGTTTTATTTGACAAATAGAGAATTCTTGAAAGTAAACGATGAATGTGTTTGAGGTATAAAATACAGAAACATCAGTCAACTTTAGTAATCCAGCCTAAGTTTTAATTTACCACAGTGAAATCACGGATTTAATGGTCAGGATTTTAATGGGTACTCCACAACCAAAGACTTCAACAAAGTCTCCATGAAGTCTGTGATCACTTGGTAACCATTAAAATCAATAGCTAGCCTTCCATAATTCCAGGGTATTTGCACCAGGTCATCAGGTTAAAATTTGCTTTCACAAGGTTTGCTTATAAAAGCTGAGTTAATAAAGTATTGCTTCTCCTTACCTATTCCATGTATCTAACATGAAAACATACATTCAATTAATGTATTATATCCCCTAATCTTTAGCTACCAAAGTTAAGATTCCTGTGACAAAATAAATAAGAATGAAATACAATTTTTTCAGTAAATAGAAATTATGAATAATTCCTATTATTCATAGAATAGAGTTAAATCTTGTTTTGTTTAACATCAGTCACCATCTAAAAAATGTCCACATATAGTTTCATGCATTTGGATTAGTATTTCATTACAGTTCTTTTTCAAAGTAAGAAAATACTTTCACAAGACAACAGGGCTCTGGATATGAGCACGGGTTTTGTGAGTCAAACATATCATAGATATAATAAAAATTTTGTTTACAATAATAGTAAGGTGTTAAATATTTCTCTCCTTCAATAATTATTGTCTGTGGGAGAGTATAACAAAACTAAACTTTTACTGTTTTCTTGCTTACTAGAGTTGGAAAATTCAAACTGTAAGCTTTTACTAGTTTTGGAAGGCCCAATTTTAGTCAAAAGATTAAATAGGAGTTCCTGTAATAAAGGATTTAGATATTTCTGTCAGAAGAGCTCCTAAATCTTTTTAATGTCAATGCATATCAAACTGATTTTTTTAAAAAATTAAGTCCTAAATAGATTAACACTTTCAGAATTGTCTTGTTATAGAAATTGTGCATCCTGTTCTAGCAGTTTTACATTGTCTTTCATTTGTAAATTGCAATCAACACATTGAAGTAAACAAGAATCTAAACTATGCCGTGCTGGAGAAGTTATTGAGTATCCTTATAGTTTATAAGGATAGTTGGGATAATTAATTATTCAATATTAATTAACATTAATTATTTAATAATTAATTGGGATAATTAAGTATCAATTATGAAATTATTTACTATGGAATACAGAACTAACAGGATTATCAAGAACATAAATCTTTAACAGAAAGATTATGCAGTTGCCTTCCAGAAAATTTTAATTTAGAATGGATTCGTTGATAGCTTGATACCAAAGTCTTCATCTTCCTTTATTTTCTTTTTCTTGGGGAGAGGAGGGGGAAGTTTATCATTGCTGTGCAACTGAAATGTAAAGGAAGTGACACTTGTAAAGAAGAAAGATGTTTTCAAACAACGGTTTTCAATTTTTGAAGTAATATCATATGATAATATATTCCATTTTCTGCTTTTAGTCAAGCAGCTTCATTCTTCAATTGACTGCAAAAGTACTTGGAATATTTTTTGCTGACTGTATCCAAAGTCTGTTTTCCTTGAACAAAATTTGGAAGGCCTGAATGAATATTGTATTGTAAATAATTCTTGCCTACAGATTGGCATAAAACCAGTAAACCCATTAAATTTCTCCTTGATATCAGCAACTGTCTCCATCATTACTGAAAGTTCTTATTTCTGCTTTAATTGCCTTTTTTTTTTGTCAGATAAATCAAAAATAAAATGTTGTATCATATGGATCTTAAATGCAAGATTTTAAGGACTAGAATGTGACTTTAAGGCTAAACACAGGAGTCAAAGAACAAATCCCTTGGAAGAGGGGAGTAAGGATCTATCCAAATACTGAATTACAATCTGTAGTCTGAGGAAGTTTTTGCCTGTGGGGTTATTCCTTACTAATATCTTGCCATTAAAGGCAAAGATGGACATGGACTTTTGCAGTCATAATTACACCCATACTTACTGATCAAGGAGCTAAGCTGATTTGCAGACATATAAATCTTGGAGTTATGCCAGATGTAAAGGATTATCCTCCTGGAGTGGGGATTAGGGGAAAGAACTGGTTCAAAAGCTTGCTAGCATGCATTAGAGCAAATCCAGGCTTTCCATCAGGTGTGCCAGGGCTTAATGAGAAATGTCCTAACCGTTGCTGAAGATTTTCCTACGTGTGTCTGTTTGCCCTATGTTGGAATACTCTAATCCGGTCTCATGAAGTGTGTCAACTTTACAAGGGATGCAATCTACTCTTATAGCGCTTCTTAATCCACAGTATCCTCAGTGTCTTCAAATGTGTCTTCTTTCCCTTCACTTAACTGATTTAAGGCTCTCCTCGGTACTGCAGTCCCAATGCTGAGGTTGAATGATTTAATCCTATTTAGGAAAGTCTTAGGTTTTGGTATTAGCTTGCTTCTCGACTTTGATGTGTTTTTTATTATTGTATCACCATAACACTGACTACAGTGTTTATGATAGGGAAGCATGTGGGAATCTCCAGATTGCCAGTTTTGTACATTTCCAGATCTTTGTTCATCACCAGCAGATGTGTGTGCAGTTTGTAGTCCCCTAAATTGTTCAGCCCATTTGAGATTGCATTATGCTTTGATTTATAAACATAATAATAGTCTGTTTCAAGATAGCAGAAACAAATTAAGCAAAGCAGAGAGAAATTGGGGGTTATTTACTTGTCTTTTCTGTCAAAAAAAAAAAAAGGCTGTGGAAATGCAGTTCATCTGACAATGGGTACTATTATTTTTGTTGACGTATGCAGAATGTCTTCAGTCTGATAATGAATAGATTTAAAATCTCTTGAAGACAGAGGAATTACAGACAGGCATTGCTCACCTCTTCCCCTTCATATGAGGAAGAGTTATAGTATTTTGTGATTGAATTCTGTTGTCTTTACCAAAGTGCAACAATAGCAAATAGTATAGCTAGAGGAGCTACCTACCTGTTGTCTGTGTGTGCTACAACTAATAAAAGAAAAATAAACTTTTTCTTGCCTATTGCCCCAATCAATCCAAAGTACCTGTACAAGATAATAAAGTATGGAACCTGTCAAAGCCATTTGGACTAAATCCTGAACTTCTGACATAGAATGTGGTAGATCGAATTATCAAGGCTTATTTGTAGCCAGATAAACATTTTTAACTCCAGCACAGAAATAAATCTTACTGATTCAAATGCTTCTGAAGACTGACTATTATTCTTCAGGTTAGTGAAAATCCCTATTGCTATGATGTGGTGGTTGCTAACATTGAGAAGATATTTCTCATACCAATTATTGAATTGTTCCTTTTATTGAAAATGAGTATATTGATAGGAGATAAAAGAAAGGAGACGGTAGCTTCTTAACTTGTGTAGAACAGAAATTCTTGCAGAAGCAACATCAGATTAGTATTTGGCTCAGCTCTTTGGATTAGTGAATTCTGAGTAGGAGGTTCTGCCCTGCTATGTCCCTTGTGGGAAAAGCTTCCTGCTCACACAAATATTTTGCTGGAATTTCAGACTTTATAAAAGAATCACCACAAAACTCATCACTCAAAAATCTGAGTGAAATCCAGTTGTTAATTATTTTTGCATACCATTAATTTTCTCATTAGAAATGTACTACAAGACCAACATGTTTTAAAATGGGACCAGCTCTACCAATACTTTGAACATGTTATTTTATATTTCAGAATGGCCAAACAACTGTTCCATACAGAAGGAATGACAAATGACAGGCTGAATAAACTGTGGTTAAAAATAACAACAACAACAACAATAATAATAATAAACACTGTAATGTCCCACATTTTTAAATACCAGAGCTCATACACTGCATTAGCAACTATGCATTCCTCCTTGCTGGCTTCAGACTTCTCTTTTAAATAAACTTCCTAGAGTGATTTAGTGTCCAGGAGCATTGTTCAATTTGGAAAGCTTCATCTGCAGGGTACTTTTTTTTTTTTTTTTTTAAGCTACTATATAGGTTGCATTTTGAATGTAAATTTTTAATTTCCACAGCTGACTACATGCTGTCAAATAATTTGATCAAAAAACTTCCGGTACACTCTTATTTTTAATTTATGACTTTCCCGAACTCATGTGTTGGAGGTGGTGTATGTATTTCACACAAGGCCCCTGCGTCGCTGTGGTGCTGCTGGGTGCGGTAGGCCGGGGCCCCACGGCAGGGCACGGCTGGGCCCAGCAGCCAAGATGGCGGCGTTTCACCTCAGAGACAGCCTGGGGAAGAAAGGAGGGCACAGCGCTGCCCGGCAGCCAGCAGAAAGAAAGGAGGAAAGGAGGAGAAACAGCCCTGCTGGCACCTGGGGGAGAGGAGGAGGAGGAGGGCAGGAGGGGCTGAGCAGAGATCCCCCTGTGGCCCCTGGGCAGGAGGCGGTGCTGGAGCAGAGTAAAGGTGTGAGTGCCCCTGCGACTGAGGGTGGAGGAGTGAAGCTGAGCTGGGAAGACATGGTGGGAAGGTGTTTTAGTTTTTGTCTTTGTTTCACACCATCCAACTCTATTTTTAATTGGGAGCAAATTAAATTAATCTTCCCCTAGTCGAGTCTGGTTTGTACCTAATTGTAACTGATGAGCAGTCTCCAGACTTTATCTCAGCCCATGAGGTTTTCCATCTAATTTTCTCCCCCTGTCCTGCTGAGGAGGGAGGAGTGAGAGAGCAGCTGGGTGGGACATCGGCAGCCAGCCCAGGTCAGTCCACCACAGGTTGTCTGAATTTTTTGTCTTGCCTTTGTCAGAATATTAGTAACTGGACACCGGTTTCAAAGCTTTCTGAATTTCTTCTTCTCCCTATTTTATATTTATCTTTGTTATTTAAAGACTGAGAAAGTAGGACAGTCTCTTTCATAGGGAAGTATTCTAACTAGATACTGGGTTAGCACTTTCCACAGGATTTAGTGCAGCCTGCAGCACTTCTTCATCCCTCACAGTACTCCTACAGTGAAATTTCTGCTGTGTTTTTCTATTGCAAGGAATTCACATTTTTTTGTGAACACATGGGAAAAAGGTTCTTGAATTTCTTTTGCACTTTGAAGGGAGTGTCAAAATAGTCTTGAATAAGGTGAAAGCAGGAAACATAAAAGGCCAATTAATCAAGTCCTTTATTATTTTTGACATCCAGATCAGATTCAAAACATCATAAAATTTTGGGAAGATTCACTGGACTTTGGATGACGTCCTGAATGACAGCCTGAAATGCAGCTGTACAACAGAATGTGTGTGAATTTCACTGGCAGTGAGAAAGCAAAAGCTAGTGAGGAGGAGGAACTTGTCATGAAAAGAGAGCTACCATGGGTGACAGTAGCAGAGGAGTTGACACAGAGCCATAATACAGTCAGGGTTCCAGATTTCCATCATGCTGAAGCTAAGCAGAGAAAGAAGGCTGTTGGACTTTTATGTGTTGCCTTTCTTTCTGAGATTTTACAGGTCATTAGGGGATAATAATACCTTTAAAAGACCTGACCAGTAGGAGATAGGAGAGGCTTGCTTGTTGAAATCTCCTTAATTATTCACTCATGTTGGGTTTATTGAAGAAGGAAGTGGAGGGAGTTTTCAGGTAGCTGACCTCTTCTTGGAGAATGGCTTGTGTTCCACAGGGGAATGCACACAGAATTATCCCAGAAGTAGTGAAAATGAATATATAAGGATTAAAATAAATCTCTGCAGTATATGGAAAACTGAATACCTCATGCACTTATTATTTTTCACAGCCCACTATCATTCTTAAACCTTATTGTATATTTTGCTGTGATGTGTTTTTTTTTTTTTTTTTTTTTTTTTTTGTGAGATGCACAGTCAGGTAAAATTACAGAAATAACATTAGAAATGATCTCTTTGAGATTATCTACCTACAGATTTCTTGTAGGTTAAAAGGGTATATCAGTTCAAACAGTGAAGCTTGGTCTGATTATTGCACTCGGGGGCTCCTTCCAATTACTATTTCTTATAACTACTAAGAAAGATCAGCTCCTAAGTTTTCTGCTCTGCAGCCTTAGAGGAATTCACATTGTTCTACTACTTTGGTTTGTTCTTCATACAATTTTATACAGGTATAATTTTACATTACCTTGGGATTAAATTCTCTCTATATCCTACATCTTAATAAAGAATTTTGCTTTAAAAGACTTCAGCAGATTTTTCTCTTCCTTTAGATGGCAGTCACCAAGGCATGTGTTTTTGCTTGCTTGTATTCTTCTGTGCATCACTTACTTTTTTCCCCACACAAGTCAAGTATAGATTTCGTAGATACATACATGACAGTCAGTAGGACTGATCATGTGTGACATGCCTGTATTTCCCCTGAGTTACCATTAATGTGGCAGTATTTTTAGCTCATCTTAGGTGGCCTACGAAGATTGTAGTTTAACAGCCTTTCAGCTGTTAACATAATTATATTATGCATCAATTCAGTAACTGTCCAGCATACCTTCTCCATAAAACCTAGGCTTGCTCTTCATGAGATTATCTGAGAATAGATAACATATATTAACTCTGCAGTATAGATTCTGTGAAGTCTCAAGACATTAAGGTGTATGTGTTTGTGGAGGTTAAAGATCTAGAAAGAAGTGTGACTAGATTCTGACATAAGGATCTGGATCACAATGAACAACAAGAAATGAAGAGGAGATAGGATGCTGAAATCTGTGAAGAACTGTTAACATAATAAGATGACCTCATTCAGGACAGCTTTAAGAGAGTCAGATCATGGGCCTTGTGTGCTATGCAAGTTTAAGTAGGAAGAAGAAAAGCAACGAGAGACTGTGAGGACATGATCAATAAATATGACTAACACCTTGTTTCTGCCTCCCCACTATGAGATTTTGATATAAAGAAGGATCTTGACATTTAAAGGTCTGGGATTAAATGTTACAGACCACATTTTCAAAACAAATTTCACATTAAATTAGGATTTTGTTAAGTCCCTCCATAAACAATATAATGTAAGAGAAGTCACCAAGCCTAATTTTGCTTTGGTTAGAAATGAAAAATATGTCCAAAAAAAAAAAAAAGAATTTTTTTTTTTGTTTCCCACAGAATAAAAATCATCAAACTTCAGTTAACTTAAAATATTCATACCCCTTTTGTTTATTCTAATGTTTATGATTTTGCCTTTTAATATAGCATTTGGTTTACGAATAATTTTCTTTCTGGAATTTGTTTTTTTCACAGAATCAAAGAATCGTCTAGGTTGGAAGAGACCTCTAAGATCGTCTAGTCCAACCTCTGTCCTAACATTAACAAGTCCTCCACTAAACCATATCACTAAGGGCTACATCTAAACGTCTTTTAAAGACCTCCAGGGATGGCAACTCAACCACCTCCCTGGGCAGTCAATTCCAATGCCTGACAACCCTTTCAGTAAAGAAGTTCTTCCTAACATCCAACCTAAACTTCCCCTGGCACAACTTTAGCCCATTCCCCCTCGTCCTGTCACCAGGCACGTGGGAGAATAGACCAACCCCCACCTCTCTACAGCCTCCTTTAAGGTACCTATAGAGAGCGATAAGGTCTCCCCTGAGCCTCCTCTTTTCCAGGCTAAACAACCCCAGCTCCCTCAGCCGCTCCTCGTAAGACTTGTTCTCCAGACCCCTCACCTCATTTTAATTTTATTTTTTATCTTCTTTGTATCCTCTCTTTTTCCTCTTACCAGCTTACTTTAACTTCGGATAAAAGAACAACTTTAAAATTTTGGAACGTACAAGGGAAGAGTGGCAGGCTTACTTTGACATGAAAACCTAACAAAATACTCAATTTCTGTGAAAAACAAGTCTACACATATTTTTCAGAAATGCATTGAGCAAGTAACATATCTGCATATTTAAGTCTCTGTTCTCTAGGAAGGCTGGACTTTGGCTTTACAGAGTTTTCAATATATAGGTTAGGAATTCAGGCACTCTGGACGATGAATATGCGTCCATTTACAAGCATGTTTTAGAAAGACTAATTGTTTTTACTTTACTTTACTACCAAATGGCAGTGGTAGTTGTGTGGCTTATAGATGACTGTCACAAAATGAACTTCAGGTCTTTCTGATGTTTGTGGGAGTTTTGCCATTGACTGCAGTACAACAAGAAGGTTGTTCACATCTGATACTATAGTGATTGTAACTTATTTTTGTCTGACATTGTCAAAGAGTCCTTGGAAGTCTTGTTCCAGTTGACTTCATATACACAATTTGAGATGTTGTTGTGGTAATTAATAATGACAATATTGCTGATCAAGCATTGCACCTATACTGGGAATTCTGTTGGCTCTTTTGTGTGTTCTATGACTTACATCTAATATGAAGCATAGTGAATAACCTTGAAGGTGATAATCAGCACTGTGAAAATAAGATAGTCTTTGTCTTTTCAGAGTATCAGATATACAAAGCTTTGTCTATAAGAGCTAGATGTGATGCTAGATCTGAATAAAAACTCACTTTGAAATTATTGGAAGGCTTTCCATTGCTTATCAAGGAGAATATTTATATTCAAACAAAATATTTTTTGAACTTATGTCTCACTTAAGGGTTTATGTTGATACTGTTGATCTTATTAAGAAAATAACGAGGAAAATAAGGTTGAATGCATTATCAATATTCTACCCAAATATCTCATATTCCCAAGTCACTAAACTACCCGTTTTAGTTTCTGCAAGTAAGGCAGGGCTCCTACAGATAAAAATAGTATGCAATCAAAGAGTTAAAAGAGGACATCAGAAAAACAGAGATGATAAAATTCCAACAACAGTGGCATTTTCAGACTACTCTCTACTTTACTTGTCTCTTTTGTTTTTTGTTTTTGTTTTCTATGCTTGTGTAGATCTGGCAAAAGTTGCATGGTTTTCCAAAGAGAGCAGTCACATCCTCTAAGAACGTGATGAAAATTGTATGCAACTTCTACATGTTGCTTGAAAATACAATTTCATACTCTGTCCAGATAGTACTGTAAAACCTGTATAGAAGTTAAGGTTACCTGTTGAAATTTTAATCTATTTACTCATCTAGAAACAGTGATCAATAAGCAATTTTAATACTTATTTTTGGTTGTACTACTAATTTCCATTGGGTGGAATGTCAGAACTGCTCCATACATATGTAACTATGTTGCCCTCTTGTGATCAGCTCTCAAAAATGAGAAGCCACAGACCACTTCAAGGACAGAACTTGATTCAAAATAATAATAAAATAAATTACTGATAGACTTACATCACTAGTGCATTTCTTTTATATTAAACAGAGCAAAATATTTCATTTTTTCTAAACATGATCTTAAATACCCATCTTATGTATGCTATTTCTATGCCTTCTTGATTCTCAGTGTCCTTAGGTACCCTACTAATTTAAAAACAATTTCTGCAACTGTGTATGAGCATTTTATTTGTTGACTATGATGTCAGGAGATTAATATTCTTCTATTAGATGTATATGTGTATAAGCTATCAAGCATCAAGTCACTCTGTTTTTTGTTCTCTATCTCATATAGTTCAGATACTGGTAGTTCCAAATAGGCAAAACTGTAGTGAAGATAATCTGTCACATATTTTAGATGTAAATCTGATTAGTTTCATTTGTTTGTTTTCTTCATATGTGCCAGTCATTTTCAAACTGTTTCTGTTTCTTCTAATACATATGTTGTTTGTGTGGTTTCAGCTAGTAACTCTTAAAAACAATTTTCGCCTATGAAGGGGTTTAAAAATAGCTTTGATTACCACCAACTGTAGTTGATAAGTTAAATGTCATTTATGATAGCTAAACCAGACTCTGAAAATGGAGAAACAGAACAAATAATGGTAAATTAGGAATAATGAATACTCAATTAATTATGAACATCCTCTGAAATCAGGCACATCTTCAGAAATCCCGGATGTTTTTACATGTTAAGCAGAAGTCAGAAGCAGCATCGTTAATTTCTAACCTTCTATAGCATTTTTCAGTGCTACAGACAAACACAACTACATCTTGTTAAAGTGTCTTGCTGTGATTCAGAGCTTCCATGAGATGGTAGACTCTTGTCTTACTGTGTGTTATGATATGAAGTGGTCCTAACTCATTTATTTAAAATATTTCACTCACATCTAATGTGACTAGTCTAAGACAAATGAATTGGGAATGTAGGACAAAGATGCATAGGTGCATGAACACTCACATATACAGTGTTTTGGATGCTATTCACTTTGCAAAAAAAAACAACACCTTGTTATTCAATACAGAAGATACTGGAAATTAAACATATTTTTCTTTTTTAGTCAAAAATTTAGGGGATGAAGCCACGTAGAAGGCTGAAACATTCTAGCACACTATTCTTTTCTTAGATTCCCTTACAGTGTTCCTTATTTATCTTAGCAAATTAAGACCTGAGAGTTAATTTACTTAAATCAGGGATTAATTCTTATTAGACTGGAATCGTTGAAGCCATGTCAGGTTACTTTTTAATTACATTTTTGTTGCAGTTTTTATGCAGAGGGTACGTGTGCTTCAGAAGTAGAAAATTCTTCACTGGACTTTGGATCCTCTCCTTAAATCACAAAGATATACATAGACTAGAGAGCTTGCATATCACCATCTTAATAGTTGAGGGAAAGAAAATAAGCAAGCTTTTTTTCTTTTTTCTTTCTATGTAAATCTAGATGCAATAGTTTCTCAAGGGAAAAAAAAATCAGAATTTAGCACAGATATTGAGTATCATATAGCTGCTTGATGCTGCTTTTCCAGTCCAGGGTAAAGGTATTTTTCAGTTGTAGAAGGACCATCAGGTGACGTACAGATAAATGTTGTCATTTTTACCTGCAGTTGCACCCAGCAACATCAGTGTTCAGTGGACAGAGTATTTCAGGTCCAGCAGCTGAACTACCCTCTATGTGTGAGGATGACTTAGCCAGGACAGGAGAGGACATCCCTTGACTTAAGGTGGCCTTCAGGAGCATGCTGAGCACAGTAAAAGGGTACACCTGTCACTGTCAGCTCCTCCCTCACTCCTTGACAGAGGCTATTATAGAATCTTTAAGGCTTTTGTTTTTATGTGAGTTTGTCTGCATATTCCTGTGTATGCAGTGGGTTGAAAGGAACTGCTTTGCAAAGGCAAAGCCCTTGGCCTACTGCTTCTTCATGATTTACCATTATATCTATGGAAACGGTGCCTTTGAAAGCATAAATGTTTTGATTTAAACATCTTATTACAGTGTTCCAAGAACATTTGAAGCTAGCACTTTTGACAGGTAATCCTAGCTCAGTCCTCTAAAGATCCTCCTATCCTGACTGCTGTAGAGTTTTGCACAGGCAGGTTACTTAAGAGAAAATTTGGAGCTCCGGTAATGCAAAAATGCTAAAAAGGTAGACATCTTTGAAATGGAGGGCAGAAACTAAATGGCAGAAAGTGTTCTCTTTGTGTACCTATATAGATTCAGTTACAGCACAAAGTTGTCTGATCTTACTGAGTAACAAGTAGGACATTAAACATTATGGTAACATGTAGAAAAAATACTTTTTGTGGTTATTTCAGTAACTATCCTTCTGATTCATTTATTTGTTTGTTTATTTTGGTATGCTTTGTTGGTTGGTGTTTTTTTTTGTTTTTGTTTTTTTAGTAAAGCAGCCTCATCTTATCCAGTGGTTAGCACCACTGTTACAGGCATTCATGTGTTTCAGATTCACCAGAGTTTCACAGAGATCTTTAGCTGTTAGAGTGGAGAGTATGCTACTTGCGACTTAGAAAGACTAATAAAGGCTAGATAAACTTACCAGTTTTTACAGCCTGAAGAAGTCCCCCTTTAAGAACTTTATTCGGCCTCAGGAGGAATACATTTTTTTTCTATAGTTACTCATGCTTTAAGTGTTGAAACCAAATAATGCTGAGAGAATGTGAGCCATTGATACTATTTATATCAAATATGGCTACTCATGGTGCCTCTTAATTGGCTTTTATGTGAGCTACAGATAGTTTGCAATAATTAAGCTGGAGGTAGAAGTTAGCATAGGACTTCATGATCTCCAAACAGCTTCTTCCGGTCTCAGATATGGAGAGTGATATCATGACTAGAACCTTGAAAAATAAATTGTTATTAAGGATATATAGAGTGCTCAGATTGGAAAAAAAAATGTATCCATTAGAAAATTATAGAGGTTGCTTTATATTCATTAGCGTCCCCTAATGCTTGACTAGGAGGTTTTTGTTAATGAACCAGTCACTTTCGTCCATATGATACATAATCCTCACACATGGATAATCCAGCTTGATTATAAAATATTAGTTTTATTCTTACGGGAAGAACAAAACATAAGAAATGTTTTCACCTCCAAAAAATAAAATGCTGTATTTGAACTCTGACCACTGTTATGAAGGCAGTGTTAACTTTCACAATTCAATTAACATCTTCAGGGATGTTAACCCATAATGAAAATTACAGATTGAAAAGAGTATATTAATCCTTATCTAATTAATTCAGTTGGGATCAGTTTTCTTTTCCTTGATCAAAGCTTTTTGTTCTTTTTTTTTTTAATCAAATAATTTTATGTTCAGGTTTATAGAAACAATATTTTTAGAAACATCATAATAGCCTTCTTACAAAATGGGTAAGTCAGGGCACAGGTATTTTTGATGACGTGCATAGAGGAAAGAGTTACATTAGCTCATTACATTAAAAAAAAATGTTTTTACTCAATTGTAACTTGTGAGTTTAACTTCACAGAAGTGAAGGTATACATGTAGTAATATAGATATATAAATAATAACAAGAATGCTGTATTACAGAAATCTAAGCAAAATAAAGATGTTGGGGGTTGGCAGGATGGAGGTGTTAAAACTGGAATGCATGTGAAGGAAAAGTGAAGTGATCCATGTGAAGGAAAAGCAGGTTAGCAAAATGGAATATATGATGTAAATGAATATGTCAGAAAAAATATTTTTATTTGTTTTGGTCGTAAAGAAAATAGTGTACAACTGTATAAATGCAGATGAAGGTAAAAAAGGCATTTCAGTGGTGGCTTTTGAAGTCATTGGTGACCCAGATTTCAGATCATAGTGCACATGATTTAAAGCTCAGGCCTTTCTCCAGCACACTCCTCTCAATAAATATACATTAGATTCATGTACAAGGAATGTTTTGCTAAGGGCAGATGCAACAGTTATCTAAAGACAGATGCTGTGAAACCTGCAGGGCAGTGTAATGTGGGGCAAGAGTTCACGTTTTCCATCCCTTTAGAAAGCTTTGTATGCTCTCTCAGGGAATCTGTATTTGTGCTCTGCAGCAGCATAAAATCTATATCTGAGCTCCAACTGTTATATAAAATCACATACATTGTCTACATCAATATATGTTTTAGTCCTTCCAATATCATTTAGAAGTTATTATTATCAAGATGCAGTTTATTTAGAGAACATTTTCTGTGAGAGTTCAAAGTAGATGGCGCAATTCTATTGGGACAAGAGAATTGCTGATATTCTTACAGATGGTTAATTTGTCCCCTTGTTGCATATTTGGAACTGAACAATGTGCATTGTTTTATATCCTGTTTGACTTTGAGAAGTTGAGATATGACACTTTTCTGATATGCAGGGTAGCTGTCTGACTTGTATAAAACGTGCCAAGCAGTAGAGTGAAATATGTGTGAGACCTTGGAAAAATAAACTAATAACATTTGTTTGCCTGCAGAATGTAATTCTTGTCTGTGTGGTATGGCTGGAGAGTGAGAAGCAAAGATAGTTGCATGCCACTTTTCTGCACTCAAAATGTCACGGTTTCCTGCAGACTAACTTGTCCTTCAGCTACAACTTACTGCTAGTTTTTAAGCACTTCCTGATTGACTCCAAATTACCCAAGTAGATTTTGCTCTGGAATCCCTTCCTAATCTTATAATAAGGAAGATGTTAAGTGGGTGATCTGAGCTTTATACTGTGTGAGAGATTTCTCTCAACACCTGACCTATAATAGGTATGCAGAGCTTTTAATCAAATTATCTGTCAGAGAAACTTAATGCTCGTTATTATACCTATCTTATTGGTGGTAATGTTAATGGAAAAAGGAAGCTAATATAATATCATACAAAATTCAGAACCAGAAAATGGGTTAGAATTTAAGACTATTCTGATCCATGTTAAATTCTAGACTGCTAAAATAAAACTTATTTAGGCTTTGAGAATACATATATAACTACAACCTAGAGACTAAATTCTTTTGTCCTTGTTCAAGCAAATCCTGCCCTTAGACTAAACTGGAAATTTAGATTGAGTGAAGACCGCAGAATTGAGCCCTAAAGGAATATGATTACTGCAATAAAGACACAAGAGAGTTGGAGTAAAAATAATGCTAGCAACATGTAACAACAGAACAATATTACTTAGGGAAACATTAGAATTGGATGAGTTAATTAGAAACAAGACTTTGATCTAATGCTTCTGACAGTATTTATGTTCAGCGTAACCTATAATTTGTATTACCTCAACTCTGTCATATACTTTTTCTATTTTATAAGTAGTGTTTGCCTATCTTTTACTGCTCATGAAAGAATGTTTTGCACTGTCAACAGATTTGCTTGCTGTTAATAAAAGATTATAACTAAAAATATAATGATATGTCAAACAGAACTAACCCTCCAGAGAAGCTAGGCAGATGGAAGTAGTGCTGTGAAAATGAATGCATTGTAATTCAAATCATTTGCTTTTCTGCAACAAATTATCTGTTAAGTCCCACCCATAACATACTAATGATGAAGCAGAACTAGAACAAACTTATGGATTGATTTTGCTATCGTTTAAATTGATATGAAACCTATGTAACAGCATTTGACATCAACAGTGTTATTTCAGATTTACAATGACGTAAATTAGGGCTCAATAAGCAGAAAATTAGTAAAGCTAAGTGCTTTAAATACATTTTAAGCTCAATGAAAAGTCTATTATTTCACTGATGAGCTCTATCCAGTTCCAGTTTAAAATCTGCTAGCTCTTACAAAAACGCATGCATTAAGACTGCTTTGAAAACAGATCTATGTTCATTGAAGAGACATTTTTAATTTCCTCTTTTTAATGCATATTTTCACTATTCAGGTTATCTGAATCTCTTTTGCATAGTTTATTCTCAGGAAAATATCTGACGGTTAAAATACAGGAAATATTTTTACTCTGACAATTTTTATTTTTTTTTAAGTAGTATAATTATGTATGTAGGTTAATTTGACAACAAGCAGGACTGTACATTTTTCAGTAGTAATCTGAAATGAATTCTTCCATGTGAAAGCCACATAAGCACATTCCTATTATTTATTCACAAAATTAAAAAATCAATCATGTTAAGTGTGATGTCTGCGTTAATAAGAGAGGCTAACTGCATTTTCATTTGTGCCTTTCCTAACATAAGAAAACTTCATAAAGGAAGGCTACATATTTTCATGGAAACATAATTCCACCTTTCTTTCCAAAGTGATTTATTAACATGGTCTTCAATGTTCATGCAGAATTCTAGTGAATAAGTCTCAGGGAATTACATTCCACACAATTTTGTTCAAGAGGTCATTTTCAAAAAATCTCATCTTTTATTATTTGATATGTCCGTTCCTTCTGACATTTTGCTGAATGTTGCAAAGCAAAACATAAATATTTTTCAAATCAGCCTTTGTTTCTTTTTCTTCTGGAAACTTTTAGTTCTGTCTTCACATTTCCTGCTCTCCTTCTCTTTCTCTCACAGACATTTAATGACATTTTTAATTGGATTCTGATACTTTCCTCATTAATTCCAGGTAGCTGTAACTACAAGACTTATTATGGGAAAATACAAACGCTTATGACATTGTCATGAGGTGAAGCCTATCCAAAAGCAATGCTTGTATGGGACACAGACTACATTGGCCCATGGTTAGTATTCCTCCAGTAAGTAGAGGAAATAAATAAATATAAATAATAATAATAATAATAATAATAAAAGAAAATAGCAGGGATGAACTTTGTTAAATAAATGTTAGCATCATTACCTTCCTGTAATATAGCAGGGGTGGGAGGCCAGAGGGCAATAGTAATCCAAATAAGAGCTGCTAGTTGGCCTTAGATATGAGGAAACTCACAGAGATTATGCTGGAACTACATTGGATAGCAGGGCTGTTTGTGGTTTATGTTGACACTCTATTTGAAGAAAAAAAAATAATAAAAAACCAGTAACCATTGAAAAAGCAGCCTCTTCATGGAGGGGAGGTTGCATTACCTGATGTGAAACTTCCCTGGGCTGCCAACCAGAACATGGAAATGCTGAGGTGGTCTAAACTGGGCTGGACCTGCTGGTGTCAGTTTTTTTTGCCTAGCGTTTTGTTTTGAGAAATGCATTAACGCTATCTGATATAAATCAGAAAAAAAATATATATTAGCTATTGCTATCCCCCTTTTACATTTATTCTGCTTAACAAATGGAAAGAGATTACATGTTATGGAGTGGTGTGGTTATGCTCTTGTGGCTGCTCCGTCCAAATTTTCCTGTGAGAGACATTCTGGAAGAGTTTCAGTTAGTATAGTTTTCCTAATTAGGAATGCATCCAACCTGCTGGATCTTAACCTACCACCAGTCTACATAAAAGGACTTTTAAGAAAATTTACGTTCCCCAGTGATCTACTAAGATGAAAATCAGGGTCTACAAATAAAGACTGAAACCTTAAATGGCCCCTGTGTTATTCCAATATGCAGTCAGTATGTAATCAAAATAAGATTAAATCTTTGTTTACTGCTGAGTGAAATTAGAGCTGGATAAGAGCTTTTCTGATAAACTAGAGATAGTTTTTCTTCCTCTGTGAAGTGATAAAGAGAACTTGGCTTTTTTAATTAAAGATCCTAAGGTGAGAGACAAAGCTGGTGATATATTGCTTTGGACTAATTAGTTGGTTTATTTATTTATGGGCTTTATTTATTTTTTAATATTTTGTAATAAATCTTACTAGAATATTCAGTTATGTTTTATTAGCAGAAAACATCAAATAACTTTAAATATTTTCTCTGTTTTGCAACTATTGACATACAAAAATAAATACCCTTATTTTGTTGTTAAAAAAAACCACATACTATTTATTCACAGCTTTGATTCACCTTCACTGAGCAAGCAACTGCTGCTTTTTAAGGCAGCTCCCAGGCATTTATTATTGCCCCTTTTCCAGATGTTACTGTTCTACTGCAGAGTCAGCAGAATGGAGTATGTGGGGGTGCTTCAGCTGTTCCAGTTTAGCTCAGCAAATTAGCTTTAATTTTTGATTAAATGACTTGGGCCAAAAGTCTGGGCTGAGAATGGAAATTGCTTCAGGGTTAGTGTATGCTGAGTTCTTCTGTAAGATGATTTTTTTTTACAGAGATTCAGCAATGTCTTAAACTACAGCAAATATTACCAGATCTCATCTGTAAAAGATCTTACACTTTAGTGACCAGAGTTTCTGTCAAAATTAACTCAATCAGTTTGGACTTACCTACTTTAGTTTTGCAAAATGACCTTGACTTTATTAGGCAGAGTTGAAAAAGTGTGACTGAAGGATGTTCTTCTTTGCAAGTTGACACAATTGTTTTTGGGCTTCAGCTGTGACCTGCTGCAAAGAAATCTGTAAAACAATTTTCTAAGAGGGTTGTCATCTTATATGTGCCTACGTTCTCTGTTGGTACTGCTGCCCACTGAGTTTCCTTGACTCATCTGTTCTACCTCCTGGAAATGTGGTTATCTTACCATGCTTCAGATAACAAATTCAACTGAAAAAATGTTAATTTTTTTTTTTACAGATCGCTAGAAAATTACCAAGCATTTTTGAAGCATGGTTATCAGTTCCTCATCACTACTTGGAATTTTAATAGCATAAGAAAGTAATTTACAGGTAGCATTAGGAGTATACAAACTATACTTTACAAATTTTTATGCACAGAATAGAAATATTGTATTTCTTTGAAAACATGGGTACATATTAATGCAGTGGCTATTTAATTTGAGTAGTTACAAATGTTTAGTGTAACAACCAAACAGAAAATTAGCGCAATCCCAAGGTGATCTATTCGGAACTTAATAGGGTATGGCAGATCTTACAGCCCATAGCAGAGACTGTAAACCAGCAATAAATACACATTGTGAAAAAGCTCATAGGTGTTTCCGGATGGTGTGATTATGGTGGGGCTGGAAGTTCTGCTTAATTGTCTGTGTAGGTACTTAGAGTTAAGAGGAAATCTTGCTGTTAGTGATATAGGTCACCACTAGAAATTTATCAGGTTTTTCCTCCCTAAATTGCTTGGGTTTAATTGTGACTTAAATACATCCCCTTGTTTACAAAATAATCTGCTATGAAGTATATTTATTTATTTATTGTTATACTAATACAAGTTCACTAACATATTCTTTTCTAATGCACATAAATTGTGGTGTATTATTTATAAATCTTTATAATAAATAATTTAATAGTAAAATGACAAATGTGTACTTAAAGTTTTGTAGGAGTATTTCTGCAAACACCAGAATCAAGGGAAAGGAGGTATTCCAAAACTTCTACTCTCTGTACCAAACTAAATTAACTCATATATTATTTGGGGACATTTTTGACTACAGTAGATGCCCATCCAATAAGTGGTAAATGAAGGTTATTTTATGTAAGATAATAATTTTAAATATGCTGAAAAAATATTTTTATATGTTTAATTTGTTGAAAATTTCAACATCGTTTCACAATTTTCCTTATTTTTGTACCTACTACCAAATACAACTCTAAGAAATGCTCATTTTTTAACACTTCGAAAGAAAATTTAGTAATCATTGGGCTCTTGGTTGATTTATGTAGGAAAAAAAAAGGGGGGCGGGGGCGAGGGGTGTCAAGGGATACTCAAAAAACTTTCTTGATGTGTAATTTTGTATGATCCTCAAAAAAAAAATCTGAAAATATTAATAGAATAGAATTATAGTATCCCAAACTACAGGTAGCACTGAATCATTTTTAGCTTTCTACTTGATCACTGTGTACATCACTAAGATTTGAATCTGTAAAGTAATTCCTACTCCAGCTAGTATTACTTTATGATTGTAACTGCCCATCCCCAGGACATGATTCTTAAAGTCTGTGGTGATGGGGAAGATGTACTGATAACCTTCACTTTCTCCTGTGATTTACTTCTAAGCCAAGGATTTAACAATAATTTTCCATTAAGTCTGTGAAACTGACTTACATTAAGTCTGTGAAGAGTTAAAACTGTTTTTTTTTTTTTTTTTAAATGCTGTTCCAAGACAACGTTCAGTTAGTCTTGCAAGCATGGATAGCTTGTTTAAAGTCTATTAGCTTGCTGTTCATGTAGCAACAAGTACTGGAAATGTTCTGTAATATCTTGGTTTGTGACTTGCAGACAAATAGCAGGTGAGATAGCTGTCTCAGGCTCTCCCCCTTTTACCCTGAATCTTCTGATCCTTCTGCATTGAATGTAATTTTCTTCTCAGCTCAATTTTTAGTCTCCATTTGCAGATAAATTGAGTGCCACTCCTGTAACGGTTGAAGCTGTTCCTATACCTTTGGCTGTGTTGCAAGTTACCAGCTATGTTTTGCCAAATTAAAGAATTTGTCCTACTCTGAACACATTTTTTTTTAAAGCTTTTATATTAACACAAAGGGTAAAAACTGTTTTGTAGAAAGCTAAGCTGATATTTGCTTGATGCTGAAGCTTCGTGATATTTTCTGGTTTATAATGATTGTTGGCCAAATTCTCCAACCTACAGTTTCACCCCAGCACATTTTCTTTGTCTTGTTTTTTGAATCCTTTCTCGAGGAAAATCCTGGTTTCTTACTGTCCCACTGTTCTGACCTGGGAGGTGGTGAGATGAGACATGGTGCATGGCTTTCTGGATCTTGGTAAGAAAGTCCTGACAGCAAACGGCTTAAGAAAGAAGCTTTTTTAATAGAATAGAATAAAAAGGAGGAATATAGATATCAAGTAAATCATACACCCCTTCAGATACTGGGCACCCTGTGTTTGTGCAGCATGAAACAGACCACAGATGGGTTTCCCTGTGGCATGCTGAATAGATCATGTCAACAGAGGTGTCCTCCCCTTTGGTCATTTGAGCTATTGCATGTAATTTTCTGTCAAGAAAGCAACTCTGTTTGTCATTTCTACTATCCAACAGAAAGGATGTTGACAGGGGAGCCTCCTGCTGCACATGCTGGATAGAGGTGAGGCGAGGTGGTGCCGGGGAAGCTCCCCTCTGGTACCAGGAGTTGGTGAAGCCTGGCCAGCGGCCCAGGCCAGGCGCAGCACACGCAGCCTGTGGGCCGGCCTGGGCCCACTGCACCTCCTCGGGCCAGCAAATCCTCTGTGCACAGTGGTCTCCCAGGAGGGATGACTGCATTGTACCCATCGATCTGTGTGGAGTATAGCGTTCACAGAGACATTGTAAGTTGCAGAGTGTAGTAGTGAGCTGTTCAGCCACCAGGAAGTTTCCTGCTGGGTCAGGATGCCATGTCTGCTCTGACACCTGCCAGCACGCAGCACAAGCAGGCACCAAGTGTGCCAGCAGCTGCCCATGTCCAAGGTCACCAGCTCCCCAGGACAATGTCTGTTGCAAGGCACCTGTCACAGCTACTGAGGAGGAATCTCACATGCCTTTTTCTCCCACACCCTTTCTTGTAGCTTTAGGTCTGTACTGATAGCATGAGGAGGGAAGACATCTGGTAAAGAGAACATGTCTTTAATAAGAGGATGGTTATTGCAATATTCCTAGCTACACAGGGGAAGGAACAGTAGGGTTATATGAGGAAAAGCAATCAAGTAGAGATGTTATTGTGGGAACATGCCAATTGCTATAATGTATTATTTCTGTGGCAAGAGAAAAAGAAAAAAAAAAAAAGTAAACTGGTAAATCTCTTAAGCTTTCAAAATATTTTTGCATATCTAAAGATGGATTAGTACTATTACCAAAATGAAGGGGTGACTGTATATAGCTTGCTCTTAAATTCTCATTTTCAAGTGATTTCAAAATTATTGTAATGTCCTCTTGTCTTTGAGTATCATTGTGCAGGCACAGATGGTGGCTAGACATGAATTATGTTATGGTAAGCAATGGGCAGTCTCAGAATGTGTGCTGTTTTGGTTAAGTTCAGATGCAAGATGTCCAGATTTGCCATACTTCCTCCTAACCCTGTAAAATAGGCCAGAAATCTTACCTGAGCAGGCTTGCAAGAGCCAGTCAAAATATAATATTAAAAAGAATGTATATATTGACTTATGGAAATACAAAGTTATAAAAAGTGCAGACAGGAGAAAATGAAAGCGGAAGAAAACAGTTAAGCACAAAAGTAACTGAAAACAAGTAGGAAACTTCTGACCTAGCCCCAAATTAATAAGAATCTCAAGAAGATGGAAAGTGAGTTGCCTTAATATGGAGCACTAATGTTAGTAGATCACTTGCTTCATAGTAAAAGAACTTCTGATCACAGGATAAATACATGGATGTTTTAGAGGCACGTGATTTACTTACAGAGGTCTTGTAAAATCCAAATCGTGTTGTCAAGAAAATTCCATGGGAAATTTCCTACGCTTAAAGAGAAAAACAAAGGAAATATCTGTGAAAGATACCACTTTTTTATGCTATAAAAGAAAGAGCTCTTTGAATTAGGCAAAGAACTGTTTGATAGGGAAAAAAAAAGTTGCTTTGAAGGAATGTGACAAAGTCATTAAGATCTATCAGCTCTCGCAGATGTAGTAGAGTGATGGAAACTTCAACCCATATTTCAGCTTTCTTTATACCAACGTACTCAGCAGTTGTCACAGAAACAGACAAGAGAGTACATACAATTTCAGCAAGATGATAGAGATGTCATATCAGTGCGATGCTAAAAAGATGATTGTTCCTAGCCACAATCTATAGAAATTGTTAACACCAAAACTGTCTTAGTGCTGTGGGAAGAGTTTTCTAAATGAAAAATCAAAGCACAGATTTGAAGCTTTCTGAAAGAGAAGGTTATATATATATATGTATATGTATATATATATATATATATATAATGAACCAATTAGAAAACTGGAATGGATTATTAGAATATCAAGATGACATTTTGAAAGAAACTCAGATGACAGAGTCAATGAGAAGGAGGGCAGAGAAATTGGTAAAAACATTAAAGGAGGAATAACTTGGTCTGGTATCACCAGGAGACTCTTTGCACTTGCATACTTATAAAAGAGTATGATCTCAAAGCTGCCATTACAACCATATACAAAGGAAAGGCTAAGTGTACACCTGATCCACGACCCTTTCAAGTGCTTATTTGAGTAGCTTGATTTTCTTTTAACCACTCTGATTTGTTTGTGGATTTGCAGAACTGAAAAAGAGACCTTTGTACATCTTGTCTTTCCTCAGCACATCCCTGTAGGACCTTGTTTAGAAATGATACTGTGGACAACTTCATGGGAGGTACGTCCAGCAAGTAATGCCAATATGGCAAACCTGCTTTAAGAAGAGCTGTCCTTTCCCTCTGCACTCTCTCAACTACAATCTTTGCATTGATGTTCAGTACAATTTTAAACATTTGTTATACATGTGCGTGCAAAGCTTCTAATAAATATTTCTAGATCGAATATGCATGCCACGTAAGTTAGTACAAAAAACAGTCAAAATGAAGCTTTAATACTCTGTCTGCATTTCTGCAGTACAAGCAGTATAGGGAAAAAATGTACTTATCTGCTTTCTAACAACCCACAAAGTTCCACCAACATGTGGTGTTAGGTGTTTTTAAAGGAATGCGCTGGCATAAAGGATTCTCATCGGACAGTCCAAGTAATGTCTTTTGCCACTTAGCCCCCTGAAGAGGCCTGTATAGCAGAGATGAGCATCAGGATTGTTGAAGGTATATGGTCACAGGGGAAGCAGACTAGGCTGGTAAAAAAGTATAAATGTAGCTTTAAATTTCACTAGCTCCTATTTCCTTATGCATGTGCAGTTTCATTTAGGCTAGTACAGAATCTTCCTTGTATGTGCTTGAAATTTCACTGGCATCCAGTTTTACATTTGAGATAACTACTGAACGTCTGTGGCCTTGCATTGTAAGGCCCAATGTCAGACATGGCATTTCCTATAAGTAGCTTTTTTAGAAAGGGTTGTAAATGTTCAGTTACAGATTCTCTGCACATATGAAAAACACTGAGCTCTTTATTCTTTATTTCATGTTCACTTTCCCTGTTCCCTTCTCCACTCCAGGCTCAGGGCACTGACTTCTTTAACAAAGTAAAGGCCAAAATTCTAGCAAACTGAAATACTTAGACACTTTCTTATTTTTTAATTAAACAGAACAAAATTCAACATCTAGGTAGAGTAAGGACTTTATATGCAGAAAAAGCTTTCAGAATGCCAATTCTGTGTGAGTTTTTAGTTCTGATTATTTATAATAAATTGATATTTACTGAAATCCATCATGATTTTATTTTAAGACCCTTGCAGTTCATAAGATATGTATGACTGAAAAGTCAATGTAAACACATCAGCTTTGGCAGGTTGTTATCAGTGTTTCACAGAACCTAAAATCAGCCTAAAAGATAACCTTCCAAAACTCAGAGGAAAAGACACACTTTCAAATTTGCCTGTCAGTCTGTCTCAAAGGAGAGAAAGCCAGAAAAAAGGTCTTTAAATATGATGGTGTCCTAAGATCCATTTCTAAAATTGTGTTTCCCATTGGATAGAACTTTTATCAGAACAAGACAAAGCTTTATGCTGTCTTGTGTGACAGTGAAGCACATACTTCATACAACTTGCTCTAAGGGTTATCTCATTTAAGCTATCCTGTGATCAGTAACCTGTGGGGGTTTTCAAAACCATGGGGCTTTTCAAAAGTGGCTAGTACCCAAACCAGAAGAGGGGAAAATAAAGATTTCAGAACTATTTTTTGACTTTTTTTTGCATTGCCTCCATCTCTTTTATCCATCTTTCATGCGTGGATTGCAAATTCAAACCACCCAAAATTTTTTCTGGAAGAGACCAGTCTGTGGTTCAACAAATTCTTATTTTTTAACACATTTTGTACACACACCTCTTCACTATGTACCCAAGGTGAAACCAGAAAAGATGCTTTGGGATTAAATCCTTCAGGACATTGGATACCAAGAGAAGTCAGACAGTAAAGAATTTTTCAAAAGGTGTACAAGGAAGGTTTCAGTGTATGTTTCTATTCTGTCTTCTAGGGAACTTCCTTGATATAACATTGATATAACATATAACGTAAGATGTCTGCTTACAATTTTAAACCAGCAGATGATGGTGAGACCTTAAAAAAAATAAAATAACAAAAGTAAGAGAGAGAGAATAAGTTTATCCTTTCTTCCTGGGCCACTCAGTGGAATAGATTTGGCTTATTTACTCCAAAGATGGGAGTTCAAAAAATGGGACAAAAGGTTTTTTTGTACTTCTATAGTGGTGGGGATAAGGGGAACTGGGTTATGCAACGTGTCTCATTGTGATACTAGTGGTACAGAAAGCAGAAACCTCTGGTCCCTCTGAACCCACTGATCTACATGCATTACATGGCAAGTTCAAAAAACTATTGATATTTTTAGTAATTACAAGTTGTCTTGGCTGTACTGAAATTAAAATTACATCCCATGAGCACTACTCAACAGAACTTGAAGCATTTCTTTTGGAAAAAGGATAATGCTTACTTTACTGATTTCACACTTCTTTTAGCCATAGTGGCAGTTATGGATAATTTCCCTTCTGTGTGCCTCTGACTTCATGGCAGCTAGGAAAATGTGGGTATTACAAGACCATGGTCCATGCATGCACAGAGATTCTCCTGCAGGGCTTTTTGAGTTGAAGCTGGTGCAAAGACTGTTTTCTATATTCCTCTAAGGAGGAATACAGAAAGGAATGACGGTGGGAAATCAGTGTTTGAGAACTTTACCTGCTTTACCTGCTGATGGTCAATACTGAATAATAGCTGTATAATGGGAAGAAGTCTGAGGAGTCCCAAGTAATATTGGATAATCCACAATGCTCTGGAAACACGAAAGAGTCTGAAATAAACATGAAATATCCATGTGTTAATGAGATCAGTTTAAGGCTTTCATCCAATGTGGAGCTGCTTGTAGGCCATTAAAGCAGCCTGCTCTGTAGGGTACAGGGCCACATTACCAGGTCTTCTGGACGTCTGAGATTCACCACACTTCCCAGAGCCTAGATGGAAGGTATGGAAAGTTTTGTAATGTACCAGATTTTGCAAAGGACAAATACCTCCACAGCCTCACCTTTACTGAGTGCTGAATTTGTATCTTTTACCATTAAAAAAAGAACAGCATAACTGAGAATGGGCCTAACTCAAAGTAACTAAAAACCCTTTTCTGCCAAAATAAAGCAATTTCATTTCCATCATCTTTTGCAGTACACAGTTCTGTGAATTTTTTTTCTTTTCATGTTTTGTTTATTTGTTTGTTGCCATATCATCTTTTTATCTTCGGTTTTCATTTCATTACTATTAATACAGTATAAAATTACTTGATTTAACCTCCCATTAGCCACAAAAATTTGAAACCTGTTATGGCACAAAGTAAAATAAAGTATCAGAGTCTCCATTTTCTTCTCACCGCTAGTGCTTCTGGCAATCCCATGTGAGCTGTTAGCATGATGAATAAACATGTGTTGAATTGGTTCATTAGGGTAGAACTATAGATCTCTCCTGATGTTTCCTTTATTCTTTGAAAAAGTGGCTTCATTGTTTCTATATATTTGGCTGTTACAGCTGTGATGTTGCAAAGCAAAACAAAGTACCATACAACAAAATGCTTCTGCTTATAGAAAATGCAAAAATAGAAAGCAAAAAAGATAAATGTGATGCAAATTGAATGCTTTATCTTGCTGATTGCCAGGTGTATTTACTTGGACGGAAATTCTTCCATAAGATGTGAAGTTACAATGACTTGTTAGAAATATGTTCTCATCAAAATCACAACTTAATATTCAAAGATTAAAGAGAATGCTACAGTTTAATATTTGTTTTACCCTGGAATCAGACGCAGCAGTATTACTTCTCTATAATATCTATCGCTCTACATCTGAAGCTGTCTAAAACATTTTAGTCAATTAAGCTTTACTGCACATCTACAATGTCAAAGTTTGCTTCAGCCATTGGGCAGATGGAGGAATGTCATTGACAAATGTTAAAACGCCCTTGCCTGAACATTCACTGACAATAGCCTCTTTATTTCAGTGGTCTTTTCACGAGACATGTTCTGTGCCACTCTTTGCATTTAAAGTAACATTTTTATTTCTTTTTACAGTGTTAGTAGATCACTATGATGTTAATTATTTTGATTTATATAGTGACTAGATATCCCACCAGATACATTAAAATCCCACTATTTGCCTAATCCATGCTGAGAGTCACTATGTATCTCAGACAGCTTATTTATTCAAATTAGATAAAATAAGTTTGTGAAATAGGAGAGGGTATTTGTAAAACAAACAAACAAAATCCACTGATAGATTCATAGACAGCGAATGTGCATGTTCAAAATGACCCAAAAGCCACTGTGCAGCCTGAGTCCACAGCAGATCTTGTTATTTCTAGCTCACCATTCTAGCCAGAAGAACACATATGGATTCTAGTCCTTGAACTGAAGTTTGAACAAGATGTTTGCCAAGGTGTGAAGTCAGTCACATGCTCAACACAAAAGGTGTGTGATTTTTGAAACTCATAAACAGGATTTGAGAACAATATTGTATAAATAAGGACAAAATGTGACTCCATTTTCTTTCTGTCAGTTAAAACTTAGTCTGGCTTTCCAGTTCGCTGTGAGTGGAATTACACAACATGCTATCAACAATGCTTAGCACTTTACATAGGATTATTGCTCTGAACAGGGATATTTGGTTTGATACTAAAAAATGCCATAAACGTTTCTATGGCAAGGTACATAACAGAATCACAGAATCACCTAGGTTGGAAGAGACCTCCAAGATCACCTAGTCCAACCTCCGACCTAACACTAACAAGTCCTCCACTAAACCATATCACTAAGCTCTACATCTAAACATCTTTTAAAGACCTCCAGGGATGGTGACTCAACCACTTCCCTGGGCAGCCCACTCCAGTGCCTAACAATCTCTTTCGGTAAAGAAGTTTTTCCTAATATCCAACCTAAACCTCCCCTGGCGCAACCTTAGCCCATTCCCTTTCATCCTATCACTGGGCACGTGGGAGAATAGACCAGTCCCTTTAAGGTACCTGTAGAGAGCGATAAGGGCACCCCTGAGCCTCCTCTTCTCCAGGCTGAACAATCTCAGTTCCCTCAGCTGCTCCTCATAAGACTTGCTCTCCAGACCCCTCCTCACCAGCTGACAACAGAGGATATATACAGTTACAGTGCAGATGAATATATTCCAATTTCTAGATTCCAGTGCTCTTTATATTATTTTGTAGAAAGATATTTCTAAAATGACTTAGCTGTTTATTGCAAATGCTACAATTCTGCCGGAATTCTGCAGGAGATTCTATAGCAACAGGCCAAGGTTGACAGTGAAAAAATGCTTACAGTAACATAAGAAGGTACTGCCCTTTGTGGAGATTTTGTCCTCATGAGAAGCAAAGTTTAAAAGTCTAGTTGTGTTCCATGATGATTTGGTTGAAAATAAATAAATAAATAAATAAATAAATAAAATGTTAAGGGAAAGGCTAGCAAACATGACCTGTTGCACAAATCCCGATTAGATAGAATTATACCACCCGTCTACCTCATTTTTCACACATAAATCCTATTTCAAGTGCATGAGAGGTTTTACATTTCTTTGCCTTAAATATTGTATGCTAAATACTGCATCAGTTATTGTGAATCATTCCAGATATTCCTACCTTTTACTTGATGAAACAATACTTATTTATACTTTGATAGTACCTAGCTGACAAAGTTTTTTTTTTTGTTTGTTTTCTTTTTCATGAAATGTGTTGTCTGAACATAAAACCATCGTCACTCACAGTTTTCCTTTAAGAATATTTTCCACCAATACGTAGAGAAGAGTGAATCAGAGAACTGCTTACAGAGCAACAAAAACCTAGAAGCATGTGTTAATTAGTAACTTTAGTTTTCCACCTCTGAAATACATATTGAAAAAAATGAAAAAAATGAAAAGCTTTCCAGATTGAAAAGCTTTCCAAGAAGCTGTTAAGCACAACTGTACAAAACACACCTAGTTTGCAGTTTAACAAGTGAATTGCTACAGGCTGCAAATGGAAAGTCCTGAGAATCAGAATGTAAAAGGTAGGATACAACTACTTAATCAGTGCACAGCTTGTGCTCCAATTAAGCACAGTATTACTGTTCAAAACTTTAAGATCATAAACAATAGCATCCCAAAAGCATCAGATAAGCATTCTGGGACTAAATTTTCTAGCCCCTATAGCTGCTTGATAAAACTCTTTCCTTCCATGATTTAGACTTGTTTCTCCTTTTCTGACTTTTTATTTTACTTGGAACACAAGGTAATTCTTGAAATATAGGCAAGGCAATAAATTCATACATTGGGGAACAGAGTATAATCTAATACTTCTTTCTAACCTGCTTTACAAAGTTGCTGTTGGAATAGAATTTATCCCTACACCAAAAAATCAGATATTATATATATGCCAGTTAAGTCCCACTTATCCAGACAAGAGTTGTAAAGTACATAGGTCTTACTTAAGGCTCATTTTTACTTTGAGTCTGCAGTCCTGGAAAAATTACTTTCATGTTGCAGACTCCATATCAATTCATTATCTTCAGGCTAAACTACCAACATCAAAGAAAGGTCTCTGTCCCTGTGTGAATGGAAGGGAATGGACTGTGAAGAGAGAAGGTGGCTGCAATCCTATTACATGAAATAGAAACTCTTAGCCCTGAACATACATACATTCTCCCAGCTGGTAAATAAAGGTAGTATATTCCTGTGTTGGGACCCACAACATTGTGGAGAATACAGCTCTAGCAGCAGCTAGAACCCCTACATTTTATGTCATACACCCTGTGGCAGCTTGTTCAGATTCCTGTGCTTGGTGTGTGGGACTGAGCTGGACAGAAAAGTATGGTGGGTAGGGAGTGAATGACTGAGCTCATGCACTATAAGGAGTGCTGGACATCAAGGCTACTGGAAGACTAAAGAGAGACCAACAGAAACACAAAACAGCTTCCAGCTCTCCTGCTAACTCCACCAATATGTAACAATTAGTATACAGTGTATACTAATTGTATACACATGTAGACACGTGTATACATAATAGAGGATGAACTACTGTATGCTTATATTTCAGTCTCTCCTTGCCTTCTTGGCTTTAGGTAGTCTTTATAATAGGCTTATATATTCTTTACAGTATGAATACTGTTATTTGCAGACTCTTCCTAATGTACTTTTTGCATTGGCTGGCATAAGGTCTCTCTGGAGCCTGTTCTTTTCCAGGCTGAACAACCCCAACTCCCTCAGCCTATCCACATAGGAGAGGTGCTCCAGCCCTCTGATCATCCTTGTAGCACTCTTCTGGACTTGTTCTAATACTTCCATGCTCTTCTTGTGCTTGGGGTCCCAGAGCTGAATGCAGTACTTCAGGTGAGAGCAGAGCAGAAGGGGAGGAGCATCTCCCTTGACCTGGGAGGACACACATTTTTGATGAAGCCCAGCATATGGTTAGCTTTCTGGGCTGCAACCACACAAGAAGCACTTGGGCACTTGATAAAGAAGAAGCAACAACATTCATCTCTACACACTTCTGTCTATAGTACTTTTGTTAAACACTAGCACAAGGTAACAACTTTGTGAACATGGGAGAATAAAAGCAATTATTCAAAAATGACCATTAAATAAGAACAACAACAAAAAAAAGACCAAAAAAATATGGTAAGGAAATGTCAGTTCTACAAGTTTTAATTACCTACATTACACCAATACGAGTTATTCAGAGTAGTTCTTCTATGTAAAAAAAATGGAATAAAAGAGGAAGAAGAAATTCTAATCAAGGTCTGGACACCGTGAAGCCAGCCTCCAGTTACATTAGGCTAGAAATACTCTTTACATTTTTAATGCTGTCCTCCAAAGTCTGTCCATTCACCTGTCACAGTACAATTGGTATAAAATAAAGGAAAAATTAACATCAGGTAAAATAAGTGGGACTATCACTGAGATCTGAAATGTTAATGAGTACAGCTGAAGACTGGTAAGACCCCTTTCTTTCAAAGCAGGAAGGAGATTTTTGTATTGTTCTGATGCTGGTTGTGTCAGAGGAAAAATAAAGACAGAGAATATGAAGAGGTTTATCTTCAAGAGCTACTTGAGCATATTTGATTTCAAGGATACCTTACTGGTAGCTTGAGTAGCCCTAACATTGTTAGTTTTTTCTTTTCTTCCTGAACAAAACCTGCCTGTCTTTTAAAAGGCAGAAAATTGACTTCTTCTGCCTCAACCACTATCTGCCTTGAACTTCCTTCTTGAATGGAGGAAAAGAGAAAGGCTATAATACCTCCTGCCCTGAAATGTCATCTTGTCTGTGAATGAAATGGAAAGCTCTCTTGCTCAGTTTCATCCACAGTTACAGATACATGGTTTTGGCAAAAGACTTGCCAAAGGGCAAGTGAACTTCAAGCTATATCCATCTTCCGGATCCACTGTAACTTTTGTGCCTTTAACTCCTCTTAAGAGCTGAAATGGGCTAACATCACCTGATAAGCTCAATGTTAATAATGATACACAGGCAACAGAACAGGTAATATATCCCATTATGTTAATGATACTCAAGTGTATTCCTTGCTGCTCTGCAGTACTTCTTCAGATACTTTAACCTGGTCTCAGAATTGTCTACTGATGAGTCAAGTGGTCATTGAAAATTTTATTCCTCTTTCATTTTAATATTTGTGTTATTTGAAATAAAATTGAGCCATTAGGCAGCAGAATGTGTGAAATGATTATGTTCATAGAATTACACTATCTGAACTTTGTTTTTAGAAAAGTAGAAAATGTATCTTGAAAAACACTTCAAAAATACACTTTATCATGAAGTCTAGCACAAGAATACTAACCTTAATTAATGTTTATTGTAAATAATGCTTAATTTCATTCATAAATATTAATTAATTTGATTAATTTGTAGTGCTAGAAGTCAATCAGTTATTTTAAATACAATGTGCTTCATGCTGTTCCCTCAATAAATCTAGGATTTGATTTGCATTTCAAGCAAAAATATTATTGAGTCTCTGGACTGTTTTCCCTTCAGGAAAAAATAAAATAAAATGTGTTATTTGGTAAATGATACACTGCCAACATAACTTTCTGTGGCATCTGTCCATTAGCTCAAAAGAAAGAATTAGCATTGTCCTCCTGATTGTCAAAGGCAATTAGGATCACAAACTTAGTTGTCTCAACTATTACTGAGCTTCCACAGTTATGGTATAAAAAAAGTGCACACACACACACACAGAGGAAATAAAGAAAAAAGAAAGAAAAAGAAAAGAAAGAAACCCCATTAATGAAATCAGAAGCCATGCAATCTTTTATCTCAAAACCCTTATTTTGCTCAGCCAACTCAGACAAGAACAGTATGTATGTATATTCTTTTTGTTAGCTTGCACACAATATCTGGATATTTTGGTCAAATTATAAAGAGCATGGCAAGCAGAGCACAGGTGTTGTAGCTTCCTGCAGACTTCCCATAGGATGAATAGTCCATCCTGATGCACATAGTTCTGCAAAACGAGCGATGGAATGAAAGTGGTGCCCTCTGTTATCGCCAACAGTGAGGATCCGTACTCTTGGCCAACAGAAGTAGCTGATTACTGCCTTCGTACAAAAAGAGGATGCAAGGACCAAGCTGTGAGCCAGCTGAGCACCACCCAACCTGCAGGCTGCAGCCTGTTTCAGATATGCTGCAAAAAGTGAAGCCCCTCGCTTCAGGCAGTATATGCTCTCCAGCTCTGTGCACTCTCATCCAGTTATGCAGAAAATAGCACCTGTTCTAAGGAGAAGACAATTCTATTTCTGAAATGTTCTAGTGTTCAGAGCTTAGCTACATTTGAATTTGGTAGGCAGTAAAATTTTCATGGGGATTTCTTTTCAAAAAATAAATACAGACTCAGGAAACTTCGTGAATTTAGAAGTAAATGATTTGCTGGACTGTCAGATAAAAATGAGTGAGACAATTACAAGTAGAATAGAAGGAATAAAAGAATATGATGTACTGAAGAAATTAGTTATTTATCTGACAGAGATTTATGTGGATGGCCAAAAGGCATTGTAGAATGAGCTGCAATGTCATGGACTTTGACCCACCAAAAGCAATTAATGTGATTCAAGGCAAAGGCTGAGTCAGCTGGGTTTATGACAAAATGTAACCTCTGACCCAGAGAGATCAACATAATGACCAGAATTTCTGAGGTTGTATAATAATTCAAGTGCTAAATACTCTATAAGGGACTGTGAAGCTTCAATTCATACTGAAGTCAGAGGAAATTGAGGTCATTTAGACCTGGACACTCAAAGGTACTTAAGGGATTAACTTTTTTTTTTATTATTAATAATTTTTTTTCCAATCATCAGAATCTTGTCAGATTAGGTCCTCTACCATCAGTATGATTTTGTTATCAAGTAGGAAGCAACAACTTGGGCTACTCCTGTATAGGTAGTAGGAGAAGTGCACTTGATTGTCGTTACATGTATTCATCAAAACTGAAATGTGAAAAAATTGACTTTTGGTCAATGTACCATTAAAATTTCTTATGTTGTGTGACTAGTCAGAATTTGCGTTAGACACAAACCAGCACTATGGAAGCAACTAAGCTATATCGAATCCCTGTTTTGATATCTGCCCTACAAAGCCTGTTAAAGAGGAAAGTTAAAAAAATACGAACCATGGAAACCACTGTGTACTCAGCACACAAGTAGATGCATCACTTAAAATCCATGGCACTCAAATAATCTATTTTTCCTGTTTAGGAAACACAATGGATTTCAGAAGCCCTTTAGCTAAACTTCAGTTTGAAAACTTGTTCAAGTGTCTCATTCATTGACAAGAGCATACTGAATATATTCTGCTTCCAGATTTGCCACTGATAATTTCAAGTCATTTAGTTTCCTTGTCCTTTTGTTTCATTCTCTTTAAAAGGAGTAAAAATAGTTGTCACAAGGAAGCTTGCAGAGATGATAACATATTTGCAGTTTATTTTGAGACCTTTGAAAATATAATTTGTTTCTCACACTAATTCATATTCTTCCTCCCTGTGTACTTTCTGCTTAAGATATTCACTCAGCTACACATTTTTGCTGGAAAAATCTTTTTGAAAGTCAATGGAGCAAGAATACTTATCAGGCAGAAATATAAAGATAATGCCCCAAACCCTGTGATCTGTTTTCTGCAGTGATATTTGAAAATGCAGTAAATTATTTGTCTGTGGACTATTTGCTGGTGTAAACCTTAGCAAGACAGGACTTCCCTGACAAAGTTGCAACCTCCTCGCGCTTAACTGGGTACAAATGGGGCAAAGAGAAAGTGAATGAACAGGACTAGTCAAATTACTTGTCCTGTTAAACCAGGTCTGCTGTACAACATCCCAGTTTTTAAGTGTGAAAATAGCTTCTTGTTTTGAGGACAGCTGGATGTAACCAAGAAAATTCAAATTCACTAGTTACCTGAGCTTATATAAAACAGAGAACTGAAACATGTTTACATACGTACATGCACAACATCTTTGGGTGATGAAACACAAATAAAGAAGCGTTTTATCACTACTCTTGCACTAATCTTGTGGACCAAGTAGGCCAATCATATTTTCTGTAGTCCTCGAGGTCAAAGGTGCTCTCAACAGCTATCTTGAGCTTTGGCATGCAGTTCACTTTGTGGAAGTCTGAAATTGGACTTGCATGCAACAATTATAAATGCTTTTTAAAATCTTTGTAATTATCATTATTATCATCACAAGAAAGAGATCAGCTTTTCCCTGCAACATGTTCATCTATACTCCTTAGTTCAGGTAAGAATTTCTCAGGGAATCCAGAATTCCCCTGTGGCTACTTATTCAAGTAATACAGAAATCTTTCATTCATTCTTTGCCTAGCCAACTGTTTCACTTCTTCCTTGATTAGCTCCATATTCTGGAAAAAAAAAAAAGTGGAAAGTACACAGTTATGTTCCTCAATATATACTTTCTTTCCTGCTAAAAGAGAGAACAACGTGTATACTCAGACAATGATCAGAGAGGTACCCTTTCTTTTGTATCTCCTGTTTCAGTCAGGTGACTTCTAAATGATTTTACTACCTCACTGGAGCTTGTCTTCATCTAGTTAATTTGAAAGAAATAGCTTGTCTTAGCAGACATCATTTTTTTGGTCAAATATGTTCTGTTTAAATGCATGGCCTTCAAAGGTGCTGTTCCTAAACCAACCACTGTAATTTATTATGCTCCCCTTCTCAGTCTACCTCTCAGTAAGGAGGCAAAAGTCAGGACATAGTTCTCAGGTGAATATAAGAATGCAATACCACAAAGAGGATTTAGTAGTAAGACAACAAGATTTTGTTCAGATTCTTTGACAAACACCCACAATATCAGCATAAAGAGTATTTTATTAGTAGGATGCCAATGTTTGGATATGTTTTTCAACCAGTCTGCAGTAGACTGTTATAGACTACTGAATGAATGCTCTGACCTCTGCAGTAAAAATTGTTACTAGCACTGAAAGTCGTATTTGTGTGTGAGTATATATATATCATGGCTTATATTAAATAAATCAGTGCTAAGCTATTTTATTTTTTTTTTTTTTTAGCTATACAGATAAGCATGATGTATTTTGTTCTTTTAATGCTACATTATCCCACCATAGTTAAGTAACAAGTAAAAACATTTACATGACTGCTTTAAAGTAGTTTTTTCTCAGAAAAATCAGGTGAGGTCTCATGTAAATTACACAATCAGTATTCATCAGAGTATACAGAATAGTTTGTGCAAAATAAGGTACTTATTCAGCTGGCAGGAAAACATGCAAGCTTATAACGAAGCAGAAATTAAGGAAGATGGTGGAATGCTGATAGTGACAAGTACAAGATTAGGAAATGAGACTATTGGGGGAACAAAGGACACTTCTTTTTGCACAATTACATTGACACTGTTTTAAATTCTTGAGTAGGAGCAGCATAAGCCCAAATGCAGATTTAATGTTTCTTGATTGTTCTTTGTTTTTTCCCCCATGTTTTTAAATTTTCCTACCTGTTTGTGTAGCAATGATTCAGCATAGAATCAAGCACTTAAGAACCTGAAAATGTATTGCCAAATGAATTACACATTTGTTATTCAACTCTATAACCAGCTTTATTGCCAGAAACACTCCCTGATTTTCTTCAGCGAGACCCCAGAACTGTTTCAACATGCATTGTTGCATGCAACTAATTGCACTTTACACTTAATGCCATGCATTTTGCGTAGTCATTCTTGGAAGCACACTTTTCTTTGAGAATACTTTATCTGATTAGCAAGTACTGAAATGCCAGTTTCATAGATGGTGGCTGCTTGGAACAGTTTCTTGATCCTACTTTGTGGTCCCATTTGAAGTTCTTCAACAGTGGAAAAGAAAAGAAAAATTGCCTAAAACTTCTCTCTACCCTTTCCTTCCACTGTGTAGCTTTTGTTTTATCCAATACAGGATAATGTAGGAGCTACCAATCTATGGACACTGTAGGCTGGTTTGAAATATATCAATGTTGATACCAATAAACAAATAAATAAATAAGATCACAGAAACAGAATTTTCCTGACAGGCATGCCTACTGGAAAAGTTGAATGTAGGGTGTTGAGAGAATTTGGCCCTGTATGACTCAAGTCACAGGAAAAGTAACACTCAAAATGTGAAATGTTATGCAGTATTTGCAGTGTTTTGATTACTTGTTTTACTTACATTATTTGCTTTTTTTTTTTAGCCAAAGATAGCTAGCATCTGATTTTATTTTATTTTTCATATTGCAGTTAGTTTAACTGAGAAACAGAAGAGCGGCTCCAAAAATCAGAATTTAACAACTTTTGAAAATGATGTAGGATCTTTTTAGATTTTCATTCTAAGTCAAGGATTTAGCCAAGAATATATACCAAGCTAGTGACAAGAATAAATCCTGTCAATATGCCTTTTTTTTTTTTTAAAATATATTCAGCTTTCTCATAACATATCAATGATCCAAGGAGCTAGAGAGCACTGTTCTTACCATTACTGCAGTTTATTCATATATTAACCGGAAAGCTAAGTGAAGAAATCATAATATTGTAGAAAGAAGAAAAAAAAAAAAAGAGAGAGATTTTGTATAAAATCTGTTGTGTTTTTATCATTGAAATTGAGTAATTCTTCCTTTTCACTTGGAACTTTATTATTCTGCTAAATGTGCTTCAATGTTAGAATAAAGTGGGAACAATGCAAACTACTTGTTTTGTTAAAATGTTGACAAAATGAGGTAATGATCCAATATTGTAATTGCACTGCCACAACAGAGAACAGTATTATTTATGACACAAAAGCAAAGGTAATTCTTTACATTCTGTCTCTGCAAGGGTTTTTCACAGATCTAATTCTCTCATTGAGAAAGGCAAAGGTCTGACTTGTGTCAGGCAATTCAGCTGTGATGTTTCCCCTTTTTCATGGTATTTTTTTCTGTAGTTTGCGTTCAGACAAGGTAACTGCCATCCTTTTCAGAATAGGATAGTAGGAAGCAATCAATATTTCAAAAAAAAAATAATCTTAGGGAACATACTGCTTTTGTGATTCATGGTGTCTTTTGATGCGCCTGAAGAGTGTTTGTTCTCTTCAGTAATCTAGCCAGAGACTTGACCCTATCATTCCTTTAAAATGAATGACTTCTTTAATTTTTCTTTTCTGAGTGCAGTTGTATGAGAGCAAACGTTTTGGGGATATGTGTTGACTGAAAAGGTTCCTGAAACTCTGAGCAAAGAAGCTGCTTCATATTGTTTCCTTTGTGACATGTTCAAGGAAAAAGAACTTTAAATTCTTTGCAAATACATTGGATTGAATTGAAAATAACAAACAAAAACAGTTCCAAAAACACCTGACTCCACATTCAACTTCTTCCTTAATGGAAGTAAACTGCAACCTAATCACTGGTATTTTAAAGAATTCTTCTTCCTGTACTATTGTTCATTGACCCAATTGTGAAATGCTGAAGTGTGGTAAATTAGAACAAGTAGAAAATTGCTGTAATGTAGCTGTTCTGCTTCTAGCACCAGTCTATCTTATTTAGAATTAGCCAAGAAACTACTGCATGGCTTTGTACTGTGTACCTTAGGACAAAACCATTGTAAGCTATATTTAAATGCAAAAGATCAGTATTTAGTACCAGCTATACTTGGATAATAGCAGAACATGTTCTAAACATGATTTTTATGTTAAGGCTTCAGGTCAACAATGTCAAATCTGAAAGTTAAAATGTATGTCCAAAAAATGATGTTTGATTTCTCAAAATTGACTTTCACTCTTTTGCTGATGGGGTCCCAAAGGAGTACAAAACAATGGATTTCATAACTGATTTCTGAAAATTGCCTTTCCCTCAATGGGAAAAGGAAAATATTTTGTGTCATTGAAACAAAGTTGTCTATACCTACCTGTCTGCTAATATGCATAGCACACCTGTTGTGCATAACACATGGCCTGGTGGATGCTGTGTCACCTTAACCTCTGTTATTAGCAACAGAATTGACATGATCTTCAATTTCACACAGCATTTGCAGTATCCAAGGAGTTTCTAGTTCACTGAAAAATTACTTCTGTCCAATTCAAAGTGAAACCAAATTAAAAACCATGATAAAATAAAACACATGTAAACAATGACATTTCTATCAAAAAAAAAATCTTTTTACTTTGTTCACATGTGTTCACATGATCTGTAGAACACGAAAGTCTGAATCTGGTTATGTGGAAGTGAGCATCCAGAAAGTACAAACATCATTATCAAATCATGTGTGAAAGACTATTTAAATGATTTGGCATGATAATGTAAAACAAACAAAGGTTAAATTCAGATTTTCATGACAGCACTCAATCCTGATGTTGACTGGTGGTCTTTTTTTGTTTGTTTGTTTGTTTGGTTTGTTTGTTTATTTGTTTTCATTCCTCTGCTTCACGTATTTCCCATTTTCCTATGTCTTCCATAAAGGAGCAGGTGATCCACCTTCATTTTCTCTAGAGTCCTTACTCATCTCTGAGTACTTCACATTCAATTCACAAAATAAGGCAGGAATTCAAAATTTGGTATCAGCCTACAGATTGTGTGTGATAAACAAGATGAACAGCTAAAAGACTGCATGAGTGATATGAGTTCTCAAATTTCTCAAACTTTCTAAACAACTCTGAAAGTGCAGATGCCCAGACCCATGCAGGTGACCACCTCTTAAGTGATCCTAAACTTCCTCACATCTTTTATAGCTGCAGAAATCCCAGTAGACCAACAAATTATTTCTGTGAAGACCACACCATTAGTTTCCTTCCCCCCTGGTCACAGGTCTTTGTTTCTACATCTCCTATTGGTTAAATCTATTATTTCATGGTCATTTGAGTTACTCCTTTGCTACCGGGGTACAAAGAAGCACAAAACAATATCTAGCTCTTCTCAATCTATAAAAATCTCAAGTCCTTTGACATTTCAAAGCAGTTTCTTCCTTGTCATTTTCTAGAAATGGTTGCAAAGAGGTTGTTATTTTTCACAGAAGAAAAAGATTGATTGATCTATTTTTTTTCTAGTGTTTTTCTTATTATTATAATTTCAAGACAAAAAAAAAAAAGAAAGAAAAAGAAAATCATTTTATCTTAAAATAAATGTAGTCTACTAAAGAGAAGCTTTTTTTTCATTTTTGCATCTGAACCTGCAAGCATTGGTTTTGTGTATAAAAACATGATAAGACTGATTATAATAGAGGGAATGGTTGAGATTTGTGGCTGTTGAAGCAGATTTGTGAGCTATAAGGGCTATCAAGAATGTGTACAGCTGCACATGATTTAGCAATTAGCAGTGTCCAAAGCATCTATCTCTGGCAGACGTTTCAGATGATGATAATTTTAAATTTTATCAAAAAATATCTTGCATGCAAGAGAACACTCTGGTCCTCTGAAATTTAAAAATATTAGCTTTTTTTTTTTAAGTTTTAAAGGATTTAAAACAAGAAATTGAATAAACAAAAAATCTTTTCTGACAATATGAAGCGGTTCATGATAATCCATGTTTGAAAAGGTTTTTTTTTTTTTTTTTTCAGAAGAAAGAAATGTTTTACTTTGAAGCTTTATATATTTGGTTGATTAGTTTAATAAAATAAAGCATAACTTTGTGATTCTAAGTCTTACTGTCTCTACGGTGTAAAAATGTTTGTGAATATTTCAGAGAACCTCTTGGCCCAAATAATTTTAAAACTTCAAGTTAATGTGTGCAATTCTGATTTACTGCAATCTCCATACAAGAAGATAAATGACAAAATATTTCTACTGCAACATGCATTTGCTAATGGTACTAACGGAAAGCTTTCCATACCAATCAAGTGTTAAGATGCCAATGCAGGATGGTTTTGTTTTCTCAGACGGACAATTTGCAGACTATCTTAGATCAGATTATGGTATTAAAATTGTTGATGCATCTTTTTCTTATTGCCATTCAGGGACTGAAGTGAGAAATCTGTAATAAGATTTTGTGCACTCTGAGTTTTGTTTGTTTGGTTTGGTTGTTTGTTTTTGTTTTGATTGTGAATGGCTGATGATTTTCCTGAAAGTTTCATAAAGAAGGGAAAGATATTCTTACTTAATTAGCTAAAATAACTTTTTAGTTTTTCAGAAAATTGTTAGTATTTCTTGGCTCCAAGTACATTAATTGACTCTAAATATGTAAGCATAAAAATCAGATCATTTCAGGCCAGAATAAATGGCAGGGAATAACATAAATTTTTTGTATCCAATCTGATTTTCAAACTTCTGACGTAACTTTCCAGTGGATATTAAGTTCTGAATAAGAGAGGAGAAGAGTAGAGAAGTAATTCTAAAAGGATTTAAGAGTATCTCCATTATAGTAGTGGGAAAGTGTTACCTTCCATCAGCTTTGCTTCCAAAGCTCTAGATTGCATCTTTCTGAGGACAACCTTTAAAGATTTAAAGAAAGGTTGGACGTGGTGCTTAGGGTCATGGTTTAGTGTGTGATATTTGTGGTAGGGAGATGGTTGGACCAGATGATCTTGAAGGTCTTTTCCAAACTTAATGATTCTATGATTCAAAGAATTGAGATAAAGCATATGACTAATTAACCTACAAATGCTATATTAAATATGATCTGCATTTTTTGTTGTTGTTTGTTTGTTTTTGTTTGTTTGTTTGTTTTAAGAAGCTGGGAATGCATTAGTTTTCCTCCTATCGAAAATGGGCTTTCCAACCTGATCCACAGGGCACTCAGCCCCATTTGGGTTAAATGTTCACTATCCAATCTTTTATCAGGTATTTTAAATTTAACATATTGAGTCAGATTTCTTTTCTAATATAGAAGGTTGCCAAAAACAGAAAACTCTTCAGTACCATTCCTTACAGAATTATTATTATCTATCTGTCTGTCTGCAAAGACAATCAAGATCACACACATAATATTTTGTCAGTTATTTATTTATTCTCTTTGATTTGTAGTGAATTAAGTTCAAAAGATGAACTGTATGTTACTTCATACAGTATGTTCATTAAAATATTACAATTAAAGTAGAGCACCTGCCATTTACAATTTGATAAATCAGAAGTAAATCCATTTAAAATATATGAATTACACTGCAGTAAACCCAGTGTCCTACACAATTCAGAGCAGGAAATTGTATAAACCATATGGATAATAAACAGCTCATACTTTTAGTAGACTGTGTATGACTTACCTATACAAAATGTTTTATTTTACTTTAATGCCTTAGCTTTTGTCCTGAGTTTGCACTTCTATTGTGCTAGCTTTCAATACAGGGACTGAAAGCAAGAAACAAAAATTTAACAGACTGTTTGCACAACTAGCAGCAGCCTTCAGCAGCAGAGAGGATAGTATTAACGGTAATCCTTCAGTTCCAATAGGAGCCCTCTGCAGATTCACAGAAACCCTAAGCTAACCTTACTAAAGAATATCCCTTTCATCTTTATTTTCTCCCATCAGTTGCAGAACTTCTTTAAGGGCCATGCTGTCCTTTGTTGTGACCCTTATGATCTGACCAACTTCTCCAGGAGAAAAGGAGAAAAGGTGGTAAATAGAAGCCTCTAAAAAGTCAATGGAGGTCCACAGAACTTGCTTTAAAAATACAGAATATAGAGAAAGTGATATTACATGAAACAATCCTGAAGAGAGTATGATTTTTTTCTATTATGTAAATAAGAATAATTCTTTGAGTACTATATTAAGACTTTTAAATATAGATAGGAATGAACAAATAGGAAGGAAGGAAGGAAGGAAGGAAGGAAGGAAGGAAGGAAGGAAGGAAGGAAGGAAGGAAGGAAGGAAGGAAGGAAGGAAGGAAGGAAGGAAGGGAGGGAGGGAGGGAGGGAGGGAGGGAGGGAGGAAGGAAGGGAGGGAGGGAGGGAGGAAGGGAGGGAGGAAGGGAGGGAAAGGGAGGGAGGAAAGAAGGAGGGAAGGGAGGGAGGAAGGGAGGGAGGGAGGGAGGAAGGAAGGAAGGAAGGAAGGAAGGAAGGAAGGAAGGAAGGAAGGAAGGAAGGAAGGAAGGAAGGAAGGGAGGGAGGGAGGGAGGGAGGGAGGGAGGGAGGGAGGAAGGAAGGAAGGAAGGAAGGAAGGAAGGAAGGAAGGAAGGGAGGGAGGGAGGGAGGGAGGAAGGAAGGAAGGAAGGCGGGAAGGGAAGGGAAGGGAAGGGAAGGGAAGGGAAGGGAAGGGAAGGGAAGGGAAGGGAAGGGAAGGGAAGGGAAGGGAAGGGAAGGGAAGGGAAGGGAAGGGAAGGGAAGGGAAGGGAAGGGAAGGGAAGGGAAGGGAAGGGAAGGGAAGGGAAGGGAAGGGAAGGGAAGGGAAGGGAAGGGAAGGGAAGGGAAGGGAAGGGAAGGGAAGGGAAGGGAAGGGAAGGGAAGGGAAGGGAAGGGAAGGGAAGGGAAGGGAAGGGAAGGGAAGGGAAGGGAAGGGAAGGGAAGGGAAGGGAAGGGAAGGGAAGGGAAGGGAAGGGAAGGGAAGGGAAGGGAAGGGAAGGGAAGGGAAGGGAAGGGAAGGGAAGGGAAGGGAAGGGAAGGAGGAAGGAAGGAAGGAAGGAAGGAAGGAAGGAAGGAAGGAAGGAAGGAAGGAAGGAAGGAAGGAAGGAAGGAAGGAAGGAAGGAAGGAAGGAAGGAAGGAAGGAAGGAAGGAAGGGAGGGAGGGAGGGAGGAAGGAGGGAAGGGAGGGAGGGAGGCAAATTCCAACCAGTCTTCCCACCAAAACTCCTGAGTTTTGTCTATTTTGATACCGAAGTAATACATTTCAAAAATTTGGACAAATTGTTAAAAATTCATCTCAATTTTATGTCATATTTCCACAAACATGTTATCTAGCCTGAATGACTGCAACTTGGTAAATCATAGCAGTATATCTAGCACTGTACAAGACATAATATGTGTATGTTCTCTGTCCCACAGGCTCCCAGGGATATTTTGCTGAGATACTGACATAAGAAAACCTGAGAACCTTTCTCAGTTTTCCTGTGAAAATTGAACACACCTCTTGTTATAATCGATTATAGCAGTAGCGTCAGGCAGGTTGCAGCACAGCTAACACAGACTAGTTACTGCAGCTACTGCAGTGTGAACTTTGTGGCACTTTCATACAATTGTGTGAACATCTGCTTTTATTACTCTTGTACTTTCCTGCTTTTCAAAATGTGAACAGTTTTTTGCTTATTATGTTCTGTACTGAGCAAAGCCATCAGTTTTAAGCATCTTTTTTCACATTTGCTGCAGAATGAAATCATTTCCTTTTCTCATCAAACAATCTGTATAATTAGAGTACTTTATAGCTAACTGTATCAAACAATTAGTGTATTAATTGCAGAGGGTTGGACTATACTAGTGAGCATGTAAGCAAAATTTTATAAATGTGATTACATTGTTGAAAGTGTAATGAACAGGAATGGTATTTCTATAGACAATGAATCCTTTTCTCCACAACTCAACAACAAAGCTTTCTGATTTTCATTATAGATAGTCAGTTGTTTATCCTCAGGGGGATATTTCCCTTTTCTGTATCTCAGATTTTCTCTTTATATTTGAAAAGCCTGATTCTAATCTGGCTTATTTAGATTTTATTCTAAAGAAAATCAATTGATTTTTAAAAAGTCTGTATCCATATTTAGGAAGCTATAACTGATAGCTTATTGTGGCCCAGAGTCTTTTGAACAACCTCTGAGGGTTCACCGGAAGTTAGTCTCTTGTCTTTCTACTGTGGTTTAACAAATAAACGTGATGCATAGCAGCAATTTGTCTGAGTTTGCTGACAAATACTTAGCATATTATTGTAATCATTGGGGATTTTAGAACACATTTGATGTGTGTCGTGCTTTTGTACATGAACAATATGTATAGCCTATTAGTTAAACTGAGAGAGCTGTATTGTGTTTGTAATGTCACAAGCTTCAAGACAGTTATTCTAGTCTTCACTTCCAAACTCATTAACAGCTCTACCATTCTCCAGAAACACAAACTGTGTAGACTCATCCACCTGTGATAGATGGCTCAGGCCCACAGGCAAAGAACACTCTTGAGATCATAGCATTTGCTGATCAAGTTGATAATTTGAGGTTCTTTAAAATGGAAATACCCAGCTACTCTACAGTAATACTGTGACTACCTCATGAAGAAGAGCCACAATATCTGTGTTTATAATGTCTGCTTTTACTGTATACACTTTCTAATCTTAAAAAATGAAATATTTTTTTTCTTTAATTTTAGGTATGGAATGCATTAAACATGCTGATATTTATTCATGTCTTCCTGAGTGAAGGACTGGGGAACTGGAGCTCTTTGGGCTTGTAGAATGGAGGTCTGCAAAGGCAGTGTCAGAATGGAGAGCATAAAGGATACTCCTTTATGTACTACTTTCTTCCACCTCTGTTTTGATCTCACAAAGAGTGATGATTCAGCTCAAGACAGATAGGTGGTTGTTGTAGTTTAACCCGGCAAGCAGCTAAGCATCACACAGACAGTTGTTCACACACACACACACACACACACACACACACAGTGGAATAGGAGATAATATCAGAAGAGAAGAAAAAAAGGGTTTAAAAAAATGGATATTCTTATATCATTATTATTATTTCCCCTTCATTTCTCTGTCCTATTAAATTGTCTTTATCTCAAGGTTTACATTTTTTCCAATTCTCGCCCCATCCCACTGATGGGGAGTGAGTGAATGGCTGCATGGTGCTTAGCTGCCTGCTGGGTTAAACCACAACAGTTTCACTGTGTTTTTTCTTTTGAATTTTACAGGAAATATAATTTTGAGATGTTTCATATTAAAAAAAAATATCTGTGGAGATGTGTTTTTCTTCAAAGTATATAGAATTTAGAGGCAGTACTTTTGTTTTGTTTTTCAACAGGATTTACTATGCACAAACCAGTCATAAAAGTGTAAAAATGAGTTAGTCAAAGTACTGCAATTTATCATGATAAAATTCTGTGTTTTATAGAAGTAAAATTTCCTTCCTGATGAGTTAATAAATGGGTGTTCCCTACTGGATTTCATCATTATCTATGATTCTGTTTAAAGAAAGTTAAATTACTGTTCTGAAAAGTGGAAAGTCTTACAACAGCTAAAGAATGCTAATGCTACATTGATTCTAAATTTTGGTCTCTCATCTGCTTCTTTAAAACAGATATATTTCTAAGCTGTTAGTTTTGCATGATTCCACAGAAACTTGGTAAAATTTACAATTCCATACCTCTAGGCACTGCAGAAGACAGTTAAAAGCAAATACCTGCCTAAAATGTTTCCAGATAAAGCAAACAAAATGCATAGCATTTTTATGGAGGGAGAACTGGTGGAATCAGAAAATAAACATTTACTCCACTAATAACTAGAAGTCTACAGCCAAATCTGGAAACGAAATGTACAATGTTTTAGCCTAATGACTTCATACAAACACCTTCATTTTTTTCTGTCTTGCCACAAACTGGATTTTAAAGATCAGTTAGCACAATTTTATTGTCCTGTCCAAATTGCATGCGGTCTTAAGACTTCTTTATGGTCCCTGTTAATAATGTATATGCCAGGAGATGTTTTAGCATGTAGAAGGTAATTGGGGTAAGGGACTCCCATTCTAGATGCTAAAAAGTACCTGACTGTATGGGAGACTAGGAGAGTTCATGGAAGAAAAATCTGTTGGGGATTTCATATACATATAGGGGTGCTACATTTTGCTAAGTATATATGTACACTATATATTTCTGTTTCAATATAAATAGCCGAGAACAACCATCATTAAAAATATCCACAAACCTATAGTTCCTTCCTCTGGCTGGTAAAAGTCAGTGTAGACTAGTACACACTAACTTCCTTGTACAAATAATACTTGAAGTAGCAGACTTTTCTCATGTTGGCAGGTTCTGAGTTTCAGTTACATTTCAGAAAATGAATTTCTTGATGTCCCAAATAATTCAAAGTTTAGTGAGGTGAAATATCACTACAGTTCTAAACCTCAGAAAGTCAGGTCTCAATAAATCTGATTTAGGTGTTCTAATTGAAGTTATTCTGTCTATCTCAGGGAACATAAAAATATACTGTCCTGATGAAGTAACAATTTTTCCCAGCTGTTGTAAAATTGAATTCAGATCTTGCACACATAGGAATAAAATACAGACTGCACAGGTTTGATATAATGCAAAGCAATAATCCACTAACTCCAGAATGCTTAGATTCAGAAAACTTTCCTTTTGCAAAAGTTGTGGAATTTTAAAGGATTTTGGATAAAACCAAAACAATTGATAAACTTGCCTTTAGGATTTTGTAGATCTAAATACAGAGAAAAATTTCTGTAGCACTCATGATATTCTACAGATTAATAGAAAAGTGGTATCGTTAAATTGTATATGGAATTGCTCTCATGAATGTGTAATTTAAGTATATAAAAAAGGTATTTTGCATGAGGGTCTATCTACAGATATTAATAAATATCTGATTTTGAATTTTTTTTATGTTTCAAAACAGAAGGATTTTCAATTTTGTTTGCTGTTCAGTCTTACTGCAGCCCAGTCAATACTATTTCTACCACTCCTAGAGAAGCCACAGGGCACTGCAGGGTGCAGGGTCTGGGGTGGGTGATTGGCCTAGTCTGGGTGGTGTTGGCCAACCCTGTTGCCTGGGGATGAGTGACTCCTGCCTCCAAGGGCTGAGATGGCGCTGTGTGGTACCATCGTTGGTGTGGGCCATGTTTAGGAAGGGTATGAAAATAAACCTCAGTGGGCTCAGGACTGAAGAGGAAACATTCCCCACCACTGACAGAGAATGCCCGCAGGTGAAGAGCTTGGCATAGTGTTGGTTCACTGTGGAAGGCTGGAGCCACCATCCATAGGACCTTGAAGGGTAATAGAAGGGTGAAGATAACCCCAGAGAACAGGTAGGTGGGGATAGGACTTTCTGGATAACAATTAAGGCTATTGTTATACAGAGGCTTTTCATTATCAGTCTGGACTGGATGAATATCACTGGAGTGATAGTATAGCACTATAGCAATTGGATTAATAAAAACTTTGTCAGGTTTGTCTTAGATTGTTATAATTAGATTAGCTATAAATTCTTGGCTCCTTCCTATACCAATATATTGAGTATAAAACTAGGTATATCTGCTGATACAATTATCACTATTTATTTACAGTTCTTTTAATAAACAAGGCATTTTTAGTGCTTCTGATCAGTGCTTCACATAAAGAATTTTCAACTCCAGTCAGATACATTTATCTGAGCAACAGAGCACGTTCTCTAGAATATATTATTTTATTTTTATATGTATTGAAAAAAAAAAAAGTATAAACAGATGTTCCCTGCTGTGAGACATACCTTCCTAAAGTACTCATTTGCCATATGGGTGTGTTTTATTTTCATGATGGGAAGAATGTACATTGCCAGATGCATCCACTTCTATGGGCCCCATCTGAGATACCCTCTGGCCTTAGTAAATATAAACAGCTGGTTAGATTTTTTTTTTCCTGTTTATTAAGAAGCTAGAAAAAAGACAAGATGCTTAAGAATTTGCAAAGGTAAACATATAAACTTACATGACTGTCATAAATGACCATAGCATTATTTGATGAACAAAGAAATCAAATAATTTCATGGATGTTTTATTACTTATTGTGCTTTCTACTCCCCAAGTAACATTATAGCAGAAAAAAAAATGGGGGGGGGGGGGGGAGGCGGGCAAGGAAAAGAAAATGTCTTATAATCTCTTCCCATAGGAACTGGTTTTAAGTAACTACAGAGATAGAAGAAACTGTAAATAAGGGGTTCCTCAAAGGTGCATACAAAGATATTTCTATGTGTTTTGTTTTTGTTGGTGGTGTTTTCTGTTGCTTTGTTGTTGTTGGTTTTGTTTGTTTGTTTGTTTTTCTGTTTGTTTGACATTCCTCTGGTAAAATAATTAGCAGAGAAGGGAAAGGGAGTAACTTTTCCCAGCAGAAAATGATTCTGAAGTAGGAATGGTTGGGATTTTCCAACTTCAAGATGCAAGCAGTGAATTCAGTAAATGTAATGACAGTTCTGTTGTTTGAAAGAGATAAGGCACAGGGTTAGGATGGAGAGTTAGATACAGAACAGTCAAAAGAGATCATAGTTCTCTCAAGGCTGCAAGAAATACTGTGAATAGAAAGTAATGAGAGAAAAAAAAAATAGATATTTATTTCTGTAGCACTTTTGTTAATGAATATCCCTACCTTATATTTCCACATCTACCACTAGTCTTTGTATACTTTTAAGTTACTGAATGGGGGTAAATTATTCAGAACGTGTTTCTTATGTTATGTCTGAAGAAAACACATGGGGCCCATATTAAGAAATAGTATGTTGTACAAGTGTATACACATTCTGGGTGTTCATTTGTAAAGTTTCTCAGAACAAAATGGTAAACTAGTTCAGATTAAATTAAAGTTTAATTAAACTTACATTAAACCCATAGTTAAAGCCCTTAATTAAGTCTTCAAGAAAGTAGCTTAGTCCATTTTCAAGACATGTATTTGCTTCCAAGATTCCTATTTCCAGCTATTCCTGGAATTCTTCTTGTAGCTTGCATTCAGAAATTCCTAACTACCTTCAATATAACATTTAATTGTATTTTGTTAATGCCACTACACCATTTTGAGTTTCATGTATATTAATAGAATTCTAGAATAATTCAGATCAGAAGGGACTTCTGGAAGTCATGTGGTCCAATCCCCCACATACAGTGGGGCCACCATTAATCAAGCTACTTGGATTATCACCTAATCAAGTTTATATCTCCACTCTTCCTGGGCAGCTGATTCAGTGCTTGACCACCCTCACTATCCACATTATTTCTAGACAGAATCTTTCATGTTGCAGATGATGTCTATTGCCTGTTGCCCTATTACAGTGCACCTCCAGAAAGTGGATGTGCTACTCTGGCTCTGTCTTCAGCTTTGGTAGTTGTAGACAACAAGAGTTGCTCCCATGGTTCTGTCTTCTTGAGTCTGGACAAGCCTTGTTCTCTCACTCTTTCATCCCAGGTGCTCCAGCCCTGACCATCTTAGTCATTTTGCATCAAGATGTCAATGTGTTTCTTGTAGATGGAAGCCTAAAATGGGGCATAATATTCCACCTGGTTTCATAAGGGTCAGATAAAGGGGAAGAGGGTCATTTTCTTTGACCTGCTGCCCATGGTCCTGCTAGGACATTCCACTATGTAGTTATTTTTCTTTGTCATAGGAGTGTACTGCTGGGGTAAGGCTATCAGCCTCCAATTCACTGAACCTTGCAGTCTTTGAAGATAGGCTTGATGTCTATTAGAAGTTTGCAGGTAGAAAACAGAGGCAGGGTAGGATTACTGACTAAATTAAGAAAAAATTGCAGGCATTGACAGGGTTGGGATTGTTATAACCTGGTAATTTTGACTTCTCACTCTTGGCACATATAATTTGAATAATTGTGGTGGGTTGATTCCATCTGCCAGGTAAGCCCCCATCCAGTTGCTCAAGTCACTCTCCTTCATCAGAATGGGAGAGAGAATGAAAAGGAAAACAAACAAACAAACAAAAAAAAAACCCTTTCATGGACTGAGTTAAGGAGAGTTTAGTAAGTGAATGGTAAAAGAAAAAAAAAAGAAAAAAAAAGTAAGGAGTGCAAAAGCAACCACTCACCACCAGCTGACTGATGTCAAGCCTCTTGTCAAGCAACAGCTACTTTGAAAAAAATCTCCCCAATTTTTACTGTTGAGCATGACATCAATGAGTGTAGAATATTGCTTTGGTCAGTTTGGGTCAGCTGTCCTGACTGTGTCCCTTCCCAAACTCTTGCTAACCCCAAGACTACTGGGGTTAGAGTAAGAAACAGAGAAGGTCTTGAAGCTGTATAAACACTGTTCAGCAATAGCGAAAAGTGTGGTGTTTTATGAACATTGTTTTGGTCACCAACATAAAACACAGCAGCCTATAGGCTGCTGTGAAGAAAGCTATCTCCATCCCAGCCAGACCCAGTATGATAACCTTGATCAGTTGACGGTTTCCCATCCCCTTCTCTGGTTAAACTATTGTACTGGAAACTTACTGTCACTCAATACAACACCAAATTCAATTCTATAAACTTAAAATCTGAACTTCTAGGTGTTTCTCTCTGTTGATCCTCCAAATGCTCTTTAGAGAATCCTCCAAATACTCTATCATATACCATGCTATAGAGTAAAGAAAACAAAAGGTGTCTGATAAACTATTTTCTCTCAGCTGTTTTCATTGTATTCCATCTCTCTCTCTCAATATATCTCTTTTCCCACCTCTCCCCAACATAATCTGGCTGGCAGAAAAATAGTATTAAAAATGCACCCACATTTGTACTGCAAATGTACTGGTACATTTACATACCAGTTGATTAAAGAACTCTGGGATAATGTGTGACTCATGATAGAACTACATCTCCTGACTCAGAAAAAGAAAAAGAAAAAGAAAAAGAAAAGGAAAAAAGAAAAAGAAAAAGAAAAAGAAAAAGAAAAAGAAAAGGAAAAGGAAAAGGAAAAGGAAAAGGAAAAGGAAAAGGAAAAGGAAAAGGAAAAGGAAAAGGAAAAGGAAAAAGGAAAAAAGAAAAAAAAAGAAAGAAAGAAAAGAAAGAAAAAAAAAAGAAAGAGGAAAAAAAAAGAAAGAAAGAAAGAAAGAGAAAGAGAAAGAGAAAAGAGAAAGAGAAAGAGAAAGAGAAAGAGAAAGAGAAAGAGAAAGAGAAAGAGAAAGAGAAAGAGAAAGAGAAAGAGAAAGAGAAAGAGAAAGAGAAAGAGAAAGAGAAAGAGAAAGAGAAAGAGAAAGAGAAAGAGAAAGAGAAAGAGAAAGTATTGCAGATTTGTACCTTCCATGGAAAAGCACTAGAAGCCTAATCTTACTTCTGTGTCTGAACTTGTCAAGTGCCCTGTGCAGCCAATGGAAGACAAAACAGGATAGCAGTCAGAGACTAAAAAGTATGCAAAGAAATTAAAACAATATCTTTTTTAATAAGTCACTGGAGCAATACAGAGGTTCTAGAAGGTTTCTGGTGGTCACTGAATGTCTTCAATCATATGTCTTTCAGTGACTTTGCCTGACTGGCAGATTGCTGAGCAAAGTTTTGTATTCCATTTCGATCTTCACTGCGGTTCCAAGAATGGTTGTGCACTTTTGTGTTCTGTGTTATTTATTCACTACCTTTTATTTGGCATATTTTATTCTGCTGCTATTAATTTTAATGTGAACAAAATACCAGCAGAGTTGTCATTTTAATTAGGACAGCTGTTAACTAAAACAGTAAATAAAACTTTATACCAATATAGAATTGTAGATTTACTTCTGTGATGGAGAATTGCACATTTAATGGCTGACTGCAATCTGCAGTTCTTTCAGATTTTATACTTTGCAGTGTGCATTTTGGAAGTTTCACATATTCCAAAATAGCCCAGAAATTGAAATTCAGGGCATGTCATTTTGACACAGTGTATTTCTGTGTCAGAGATTCTTCCAGGAGCTACTTGAATTCTTGTAGCAGGCTGCTAAAGCTGCATCACAGGAGACTTCAGCCTTGACACAAGTGACAATATGGTTGTGCCCCTTTTTGAGTCAAATAGGGGTGTGGATTTTCAAGTTGAATTTTTTTGGGAGAGTTACATAATTTCCCATGCCTGCACAGCAGCATAGCTTTATAGTTCTTACCTCTTCCCTATAGCTCTTAAGTCTCAGAGACAAAAGCCATGCCAGGGCTGGTCAGCCCCAAGCATTGGTTTAGATCTTGAATTATAGTCACTTAGGCAGATACGTTGCTACAGTTGTAAACAAGGTTGGAAATATCTACGTGGTGCTATACCACTACAGATATGCTCTCTCTTCCTATTGCCTGACAGTCTTTAACTTCCCCAACTGCCATTGGTATTTTCTGCCTCAGTGTCACTAAATGACAAACTGAAAAAACAGAATTTTAGAAAATGTCAAACAGGTTGTCTTTGAGAAAGCTTAATAGGATCTGATTGTCGGAGGAAATTTGCCTTTGGTTTGGTGTATTTAAAACGATTAATAACTTAGAAGGTCAAACTCTTTTCTCAGAAGTAGTCCTGTCACTGAAAATTTGCTTGTCATTTGAAGTGTACCCTCATATGCAAGGTTCATATTTGTTCATTTGTTCCATATTTGTATATAAATTTGTGTATAAATAAATATACTCTAGGGAAACAAAACCTAGCCCAGTAAGAGATTATATGAAGCACACTGTTTCTCAGAGGTGTTACTGAAAAAATATGCTATTTTTCATCACACATCAAAAGAGTCCTTACAAAATTCTGGTTTCTTTTATTCACCAAATATGAACGCGCTTGTGAAGAGAAACAGAACTGACTGTATCAGTTCCCAGCTCAGGGAAGGGAAAAAAAAAGAAAAAAGAAAAAAAGGTATAAAGAGCATTTTATGATCTTTACGTAAGATCATAAAATGGGCAAAAGAAACGAGTAGTATGTGAATAATCCCTTGAAAGTACAGACTACATCATGGAAAGTATTAAACATATTTTCCATTTTGAACTGAACAGCAAGCAGTGCAGTTCACCAACAAAATTTATGTCCAGTGGAGGGAGAGGCTGCATACTTAACCTACTGAAACAACAACAAAAATTAGGAAGAGAGGAGTAAATCTGACAAATTCAGGTAGGAATACCTTTAATGAATCTGAGTTGTAGAACATTAGAAAAGTTTAGAAAAATGTTAGTTATTTTTAGTAACTTTTGACTCAGTTTCTCATCTAAGGATGAAATAAAAAATGTTTTTCAAAATGTTTTAGTGTTTAAAGTATCCCACCAAGGATTTAATGACCTAAATATTGTATCTTGCAAGTCTGTTAATCTTCTGCATTATGATACTTTTGAGTTCACATAAATCATTACTAAAGAGCAATAACTACTTTAAAGCAACATTAAGATAAATACTGGTGTTTAAGGAGATACATTAGTATTGTAATGGAACTTGCTACCACACTTCCTCTATTGCAGTGATCTCTGCAGAGGACCAAATTTTATGTCAATCAACATCAGATCACAATGAACATTGAATGCAACACTACTTGCTGATTAAGTTTTGACATATTCTTATGCCACAATTTGGTACTTAGAACAAATGAATGCTTTATATGTTGTTACCTTTTTCTTTTGTTCCTTCCTCATGATAATACATTGCATCTACAGTAGGGATCCTTCTGATTTCATAAGAAAGCTCCTTTCATCCCTCTAGGACAAAATATTAGAATAAATTATGGCTTAATTTGCTTTACTTTTTCCTTTAATCAGAGAAAATGATTTATTTTTTTATAACTTTTTGTAGTAGAAAGAATGATTTATTTTAGCTTCTACATAACTGCTTGGAAAATAAAATCACTGTAACTTCATTTAGAAATATATACTCATTTTTTTCCCATGGTTCTAGATAGAAGAGAGCTATTATTTAAGATGATAATACTTATCAGCTTAATGAAAGTAACAATAAAGTTAGAAGTGTAACCAAATTTTGAAATAAAAAGAAGAGCAAGTTTTTATGTAAATGAAACTTTGGGAAATGAGGGAAAGAAACTGATCATTCAAAATAGTCAAAAAAAATGTTTTCAGTAGCAGGATCATTTTCATTTATTTGACTTTTGTAGAAACCCATCTTTTATTTATGAATTGCTTGTTAGAGAACTATTGTACCCGTGCTTTACTTTTATTATTTATTTATTTTACTGAATTCAAGAAAAATAATTCCTATGGATATAATGTTAGTGTAGCTCTTCCTGTGTGTAAATTTAAAGAGAAATACAACAAAGTATTTACATGTATCCTTTAGAAAGTTGGGCTTTAAATATGTGTTCAAGATCAGAGCTTATGTGGGAAACTTCAGCCTGCACTATTACTGCTATGTCATACGTAGATCCACCTGGAGTCCCAGCTGGGAAAGCTGTCACAGAGTAAACTTCAGAATGCCTCTGGTAGAAAAATTGTTTTCTGTTACATTCCATAGTGTTGTTTTTTTTTTTTTTAATCTAAAATCTAACAAAATAGAAAAAATATGAATCTGGGACAGGCTTTTTTGGTATGCCTGAAAAAAATACAAAGCTGAACAATGCTATTAATTTCTATACAATTTCAAGGCTTTCATTATTGTTATTAGTTTAAGTCCTTTACATTTCCTTAAAAAAAAAAAAAAAGACATTGTGTCCAGTAAGTATAGTATTGTCATAGCTGTTCCTTTTACCTGTATGCCTTCATTTTGAAGATGTGTAAATTAATCAAGTAAATAATATAACACAGAAATGATTAAAAAAAAACAAGTCATGCCATCTTCTAATGTTTCCTGTCCTAAAGCTTAAATATTACAAAATTGATTTTATGTAAATATTAAGTTAAGTGTTGCGGACATACTTTTTTAAAAGGTAATAGCTGAGTTATTTTTGAACAAAACCATATCATCCTTCCAAAGCATCGCATTCCCTTTTCAAATGCTGTGGAGTGACAGCCAATTTTAACCTCTCTCTAAACTTTTCTATGACAAATCCATTAGAATCACTGCTGAGATGCTTTTAAAGGTTTATTTCCAGCCTCTCTATCTTCAGATGGAGATTATCAGAACAACTTGATTTGAACATGGACTCTTCCCAGCTGATGATGCCCATTAGATCTGCTGGACAAGCGTGTACTTTCAGCTTGGTGATTATAGTCATGGTCTATCTCTACAACTAGTAGCTGCAAGCATCTGCTCCATTTAAGATGCGTACCATCTGCAATGTACCTGGTAATGGACTGCCCACCCAGTAACTCCAAATAAATAAATAAATAAATAAAGCAGATACCTATTACCTGTATTTTCAAAAAAAATTGTTGATGCCAGCATACATCTATCATAATATATATGCACTAATTTTATATAGCTTATGCTGTTCTACTTACCTGATATAGTCTTCCGTCAAAGTGAAATATTAATATTAAATGTATTTTATAGCTAAAATAGTTAACCCCCCTATTGGGAGGAGTATTTTAATATTATGGAAACATTTTGATTACAGAAAATATGTAAGATACAAATAACTGAGGAGCCAAAACTCAACGATGATAGAATTAATTACATTAGATATCTACTCTTCTTTCCTCTGCCACTTCCTTGTAAGAAAGGCTTTCAGGAAAGTTTGTTATAATGTAGCATAGCACATTAAAAATGTACTGTAAATCTGAGAACTATTATTAGTATATTTTATATTTGATTTTTTTTTTTTAATTATTTCAAATGTTATCAAGAAAATTATTTTCCTATAAGACAATTGCACTGGTACTCCCATTCAAAAATTCTTCCATCTAGAAAAAAAAAAAAAAGACAATGCAGGGGGAGTTGGGGGTGGGAGGAGCATTCTGTCTAAAAATTGAAGTTGTTCTAAACATTACTTTCAACCAGTCACATCCTATTTTCCAATGTTCCTTCCAGAACATAATTATTGTTTAGTTGCTCTACTTGACTGTTAGTCACCTGCGAGCCATTTCAAGGTTAATTGTAAGGAGGGAAACAAAACAAAATAAAACAAACAAACAAACAAACAAAAACCCCACACAGTAACAACACTCAGTTACAAAGCTCATTTTTTCCTGTTCTAGAAGTCTAAGCCTAAGAACATTTTAAATATGCTGTGTTGTGTACATGCATTTATATACATACACATTACATTGAGACAACATCAGAATGTAATGTAAAGTACATGTAATATTTACATGACCTTATTTACACCAGTCCACAATAGATTCATTTAGGAAAAGCATATCAATATAACATATGTTAACACAATACTAACTTTGCGACTTCACTTATGTCACCTCTTACACCTGATATAAAATCCTTACTCTAGTAAGGTACATTGTAGTCTCTCCATCCTCAAAAGTAAGTTATGTTAGCCTTAATGCTGACCAGTTGTCTATTTGAACTATCAGTTTTAATCATATATTCACAGCTAGCTGAAGACATATACTTACAAACACACCTTAATGCTAATAGTCTAGTGATTAATCACAGAAGCTGTTGGCTGTAACACTAGGGATGAAAATGAGAAGTAACACTGTTCTCTTTGCCTCTTCTGGTGTGCTTCAAAGAATTATTACTTTAATATCTAATATATCACATGGATTTTTCTTTCACATAGGTAAAAAAATGAAAATAATTAACTTGTGAAAACCTGAAAAACAAATGCATTTTCTTATGATTTGATATCTCTGATCCACAGCTTATAAGATTTCAGCTAGTCTTTTTATTCTTATTTGGTTTTCTATTGCAATAACCAAAGATATTTCATTTTGTCAACTCTATTTAAAACAGATTATAAAGATAAAAAATAAATAAATATATACAGAAAGAGTTTGATATAAAAATATCCACCAGCAACTACTGATTTCTGTGGGAAATATTATGCACGAGGAAAACCTGCACACACATACACAAATTAGTTTCAGTTCCTATTTTTGTTCCATGTTGAAAAAAAAAGTCTCAGTTTTAACTACTTACATCTTTCTGGGGGTAAAAAGTTAAAACATTGCTTTAGAAATTGTGTGCGATGAAGCAGTTTGCTTCTAATAAATTTTTGCATCCTTCTATCTTTCTTGACAGAGCAACATTAAGGAACATATAAGCACACTTGACCTACATAAGGCCATGGAATCTGCTGGGATGCAACATAAGTGCAAAGGGAGCTGGCTGATATCATTGCAAGGCCACTTTCAGTAATGTTTGAAAAATCATGGTGGTTTGGGAAGGTTTCTGGTTACTGTAAGAAAACAAATATCATTCAACTTCAAAAAGAAAGTATCTGGTCCCAGGCAGTGTGGGCACTTGCCGGGCCAAAGCCCTTGCCTGTAGTTCTACACATGTGCCTCTGCCTCCTCACAGGACATGATGAGGTTCTCACCTCTTCTGCCTCCTGGATGTAGCTGGGTGTGTGGCACTTTCCCCAGTCCACTGTGTCCCCTCAGACCAGGAGACTTCTTGGACAGAGATGGAGCTGCAGGTCTGTGCATTATCTACTTCCAGGACACAGCTGGCAGACATGCACAGGGGGAGCAGCTCCAGATCACCTACCATCATACCTCCAGCATTGGCAGGGTCCTGCTTCCAGAACTGTATCCAGGGCTATTGCTCAACTGAAGACTCATCCTCCTTGGGAGCTGCTCTCTCCTTTTTTCCTTCAGAAAATCTGCAGGTTCCATCCCATCTGCCTCTACCTGTGGGGACACCTTGGCTGAACCCCCACCTCAACTTCTCCATCCTACAAACAGGGGAAGAAGTTGTGATCCTAAGCTCAGTGCTGCCTCTCTCCCCAAGGCACACCAGGGGACCGTGGCCTGCACTGCACGTATACAGAACAGCACAAGCCACAGGCATAAGCCTCACTTCCAAAAAGACCATGCTTAGCATCCTACCCAAATAGGAGAGGGACGTCCCTGGGAAGGTCATAAAACCCAGCAAAGGCAAGACCCTCCAAGAAAGTCAGACACAGTCTCTTAGCCCCTGCAAGACCAGCATATGTCCAAAGCTCCAATATTGCTGCAGAATCCAGACAGCTCTAACTCAGCCTCCAATCAGCAGCAGAAGAGAGTCAGCTCCCAACACAACTGATATTAAACTAATGTTAATATATTTTTTGCCTAACTTATTGATTTCAGCTGTGTTTGTAGACACTTCCTGTTCACCAAGAAAAAAAAAAAAAAAAAAAAAAGCAGCTCAGGGAATTATAAAATACTTGCTTTCTATGAACGGCTTCTGGAATTGCAGTCCTCTGAAAGGGAGCAACATCCAAGCCACACCTTTTTTTTTTTTTTTTTTTTCTAAGAGCAAAAAATTACATTTGAGCTAATTCAAAAAAAAAAAAAGTTAAAGCTTCTGAAGGGTATGCTATGGTAAATATGTATCAAGCAACCTTGAATTCTTTTAGTAATGCCTTTAAGGATGCAACTGTGTTTGAATAACTAAAGTCAAAAATCATACTGACATTTTATTTATAACAGGAAGGTTTTTTACGTGAAAACAAATTTCAGTAAATACTGAAGTCTTTAAATACACTTTAAATACGCCACTTCCAACTTCTTATAAAAGTTCTTCTAAACTCTGCTGCACTAGCTGTTCTTCATTTGGATTCTATTTGTGCAGATTCAGTGATAAAATGGAGATACATTAAAAATACCAAGAATGTGTATTAACTGCAATAGTACGTGCAGGGGTGTAAGTCCATCCCTGTACATTCACACAATTTTTGCACAAGAAGCTATTTCTGTAAGTCAGCTGCATTCTAGTGTTTTTAGTCTTCAACACTACTATCCAGTTTTAGATGTTTTTAACAGACTTCCATGATTGGCACCATTCAGTTGTGACAGTCCCATAAGTAGCACTCATAACTAAGCTGTTATGTGCTAATTAATTTTAGGATGGGAGAGAAAATTACTTGATATGAGAGTGGTTTCTAAACACTTTGATAAAGAAGACTGCTGCAGCCATTAGCTGCAACTGGCTAAGCAGATGAAGAAAGTCCTATATAAACTCACAAAACTATATAACTATACAAGTATGTTTATTAAATAGCATTTGTATAGTTGTACCACTGATAAGGGATTATGAGTTAAGGGGAAGTGAAATAGTAAATAATTTTTATGCACAAGATTTTTTATTCTGTTATTTGTAGAGCTATAGCGTTTGATACACATCTATATTAAGATGATTAGGGATGAATTATTTAAAAGTCTTTTTGAATCTGAAGTCAGGTGAAATTTTAGGTATGATTAGAAAAAAAAAATCAGCATTTATTTCTTAATTCTACTTCCTAGACTGAGCAGCCCAAGTGATCCTGGTACAGCAGCAGAATTGTACAATGCAACGAGTAATCATAGCATAAGAAACGAGTAGCCAAAAGCCGTAACAAACTAGATGCAAACAGTCTACAGGGCACAGTTCAATTGTCAAATGGTTTAGCATGTATTTAAAGTTAAGAGAAGGTTCTGATGAATTGGTATTGATTTACAAAAAGCCAGATGAATTGATTTATTTTGTAGTGAACCATGTGACGACTCCACCAGCAGAAGCAAGCTCATAGGTAAGCCTGACACCATAGAAAACAGGGATGATCTGTTATTAGCTATTAACTAACTAATGTTAAATAACTATATAGTTACTAATCCAAGGCAAAATCCTTATAATGATATTAGCCACTGTGTTTCACAAAAAGTTAAAGCCTGTAAGGAGAAAGCCAGATGTATGTTGACCTTCTCTCTTCTTTAATATCTACACAGGCAGAAATAGGATTGTAATTTATGTTAGTTAAATTTGCACAAATGTACATTTTCATCTATTGTATGCATGTATATTTGTAGAAATGTGGATGAAAGTGAATTTCGGCTTGTTTCATCTTTAGCCCTGTTTCCTAGGTATTTGGTGTCAATCTGACTGTATTGCCTTGACTAGGTATATATCCTTCTAGCAGCCTTTCAACACCACATTAGTCATTTAATATATACACTGAAGAATGAAATTATGAATATCTGTTCTGTGATACAGATCATTATGTATTCCTAATCATTATACATTTTTTATCAGAATGTTTACTAATTAATTTTAAAACTTTATTATACTATAGATGCAGGAAAACATGAGTAACTGTCAAATTAAGATAATTCTAAAAAATCTGCATTGTGTAGGTTTCCACTTCAAGCCCCTAAACATTTCTGCCATATAAATTAAGTCACTTTTGAGCTATGGTTTTTGTAAAAAAAGTCTCTAATTATTGCACTTGTTTAATGAGTCCTAAATCTGTGGTAATAGTAATTTAATCAGGAGTACTTAGTGCTGAATAGATACTAGATATGAATACATATTTATGAGATTTATGAGGACATGCAAGGATATGCAAAATGAAATTTTTAGGTCACACATGTATGACATAATTTCTTATCTGCAAAGTAAAGATGTGCATTTTTAAAAGTTTCTTTTTTGTTTGTTTTGTTTTACTTCACGTTATTAAAAACTGATTTAAGAAGAGTGTGTTAAACACATGGAAAATGCAATCAACTTTCCACTATCTCATTTCAGCCAAAGATAGTGTAGAAGTATCTTCTCCATTCATGTGGAAGTTAATACTAAATCTCTCATTTGGGTAGCCATCTTCAAGAATTGGAAAAGATAGTTAATTGCTGGTTTGCAAAAATCCCAAGAACTCTGTGGCTGTAAGGAGAGGGAAGGGTGAACAGGATGTTTTTTTAGCTCATTAATGACAAGCTAAAACTGGCCTTTACTTTTGTCTTCAGTATCGTTTGATTCACAGTAATATAAATATGAACAAAATTTAGTCCTTGATTCTTTAAGATTATCTGCTTTGCAATGTCTGTATTGTTGATTACCTATTTTTCCTTTTATGGACAAGAACATAATCTGTTATTTCCAACCAGTAATTATAGTGTCTGGTAAAATTTGAGCTGACTTTAATTATCTTGTGTTTACACTTTAAAATCGTTCCATGTGGCTAAGCCTACTGCCAGCCTCTCCCACCTGCTTCTTCTGTTTACATATTACAAAACTTACGAGTGAGCTCTTTTCCAAGCAACAAATAAAACAGTTAAACAGTCCTTCACAGCCTCAGTGAAACAGCTAAATACAATAAATATTATTGCATTCTTCATCCATGAACTAAGAATCATATGGCATATCATAAAATATAATTGAATCTCACATGGACCCTCTAACAATGAAATTACTTGCTTAAAGTCACACAGAAAGTGTGGTGGAATTTGTAACAGGAACCACATCTGACTGCAAGTCCAAAGCATTTCAAATGTCACCCAACCTGTATCCTTGTGACAAGTTCCAGTTATTGAAACCCACACAAACCACATTAAGAAAGCCTCAATACAAACAAGGCAATCATTGCTCTTTGGTTTTGACTCTGCTTGTTCAGTTAGAGAAGTTCTTTTGCCTTGTTCCTGCTCACTTGATTTATTTCACGTTATTACTTTCCAATCTCTTTTAAAATGTACTGCACTAACGCTTTTCCTCCTCCCATGACCCTTTCTTTATACTGACTCTGCACTCTCCTGTGTTTTCTTATTCTCTACTCAACCTCCTACATGGTTGGTTGTCCCACTTTCTGTGTGGTGGAATCGTTAGCTGTGTACTTCCTAGGTCTGTCTTCTTCTAGCTTTCCTTTGCTCCAGCAGCTGCGCACTTAACCTCATCTTTGACAAACATGAATCTCTTTATAATGTCTCCAATACTTGGTCCTGCTAGACCACCAGTTAAGTTCTTTCTGTGTTTCCCACTGAGTGATCTTTTGAATTACTCTTTTTTTTTTAGTAACACTTTAAAAACTGTTGCTGAGCAAAAATAAAATCTGGTTACTGTAACATATTTTAATCAAAGTTTAAAAAGTCATCATTTAATTTGTAGTCTTTCCTTTTACTGATGCATGCCAGAGTGGCACTTGTCAAAATGGAAACAGTATTCTCTGAAACACCATCCCCTACACATTTAAGAGATGGGTTTCCATCACGCTTGGTTTCTCACTGTTCTTTGATACAGCAATACTTGTGACTTGTTTTCTTTCAATCTCCTCCTCACTCTGGCTTTATTTCCATTGATGTGCCTGATTCCTTTGATAATTAACTGTTCATTGTCTTGACTTTTATCTTTTTTTTCTCTTTAAAAACTTATTTTGAGAAACTGGTAATTCCTACTGTCATCTTTCCTTGCACTTACAGAACTCCTTCACATCAACACCCAGAGAGAAAAACAAAAACAAACAAACAAACAAAAAAACTGTGAGAAAAAACATACTTTGTTCATACCTCTTTCAATGTTGCTTCTTCAATGTTGTATTATTTTAATTAAATTGATTTCCATATCCTCGTACTTTGCTATTTTTCCACCTATTCTTTACTTGCTTCATGTAACTCCTTCCCTCATCTTTATCTCTCTATATATCATTTCTACTTATTTTTCAGCATACAGTATGATTCTTCTTTTTCCCCTTCTCTTTAATCTCTTCCTTTCTCCTTTCTCTCTCTACCTCAGTGGAAGCCTGCTTTAATTTCTCAGTTTTCCTATGAAAATCCCTTTAGCCAGAACAATCTGACTTAATAAATATTTTATAGAATCATACTATTATACAATGGTCTGAGTTGGAAGGGATATTAAAGATCATCTAATTCCAACTCCCTGCCATGGGCAGGGACACTAGACCAGGTTGCTCAAAGCCCCATCCAACCTTACCTTAAATACTTCCAGGGATGGGGCATCCACAGCTTCTCTGGGCAACCTGTTCCAGTGCCTTGTTACCCTCAGAGTAAATAATTTCTTCTGAATATCTAACCTAAATCTACCCTCTTTTACTTTACAGTTATTACCCCTTGTCCTATCACTACACTCCCTGATAAAGACTTTGATTAGCAAAGTTGTGGGGAATATGCTGCTCCAGCATGATATAAGTCTATGGGGACCGATGGGATTCATCCCAGAGTTCTCAAAAGTGCTGGCTGATGTCATCATGAGACCTCTCTCAACTATTTTTCAACAGTCTTGTGAATCTCGAGTGGTCCCAGTCAACTGAAAGCTGGCAAACATTATCCCAGTTTTCAAGAAGGACAAGAAAGAGGATCCTGGTAATTACAGGTCTGTCAGTCTCAACTTCAGTCCCTGGCAAAATTATGGAGATTATTCTGCAAGTTATTCAAAAACATCCAAAAGAGTGCAGTCTTTGTTCGCAGCCAATACAAGCTCATGAGGGGACAGTTTTGTTTAATGACTTACTTTCCTTTTATGACAAGATTACCCACCTAGCTGATGAATGGAAGCCAGCTGATGTGATCATTTTGCATTTCAGCTAAGCTTTTGATACTGTTTCTCACAATATCCTTCTGGACAAAAAGTCGAGCACACATCTAGACAAATATATAATACAGTGGGTGAACAACTGGCTGATGGGTCAAAATCAAAGGGTTATAACAAATGGGGTTACATTGGGCTGGCAGCAAGTCACTATTGGTGTTCCCCAGGACTCCATTTTAGGGCCAGTGTTCTTCAATGTTTTCATAAATTACTTGGATGAAGGGCTTGAGTATACTAAGTAAGTTTGCAGACAACACTAAATTGGGAGGAGCTGTTTACTCCCTCAAGCGTAAAGAGGCCTTGAAGAGGTCTTAACAAATTAGAGATCTGGGCAATCATCAAACAAGTTTAACAAGAGCAAGTGTTGGATTCTGTACCTGGCATGTGGCAAACCTGGATATATTCACAGACTGGGGAACAAGAGACTAGAGAACAGCCCTGCAGAAAGAGCTCTGGGGCTTTTGGTTGATGGCAAGTTCAACGTGAGCCAGCAGTATGCCATGACAAACAAAAGGGCCAACCACATCTTGGGGTGCATCAGGCACAGCATTGCTAACTTTCTGAGAGAAGGGATTGACCCGCTCTGCTCTGCACTGGTATGGCCTCACCTTGAGCACTGTGTGCAGTTCTGGGCACCACAAAATAAGAACTATATAAAACTATTAGAGGGCATCCAAAGGAGGGATACAAAGATAGCAGAGTCTAGAGGGGAAGACGTTAGAGGAGTGGCTGAGGTCACTTGGTTTGATCAGCCTAGAGAAGAGGGACCGAGGGGAGACCTCATAATGGCCTACAGAATCCTTACAATGGGAGCATAGAAGCAGACACTGATTTCTTCTCTCTGGTGACCAGAGATAGGACCTGAGGGAATTGCATTACGTTGTGTCAGGGGAGGTTCAGGTTAGATATCAGGAGAAGGTTATTCACCAAGATGGTGGTCAGGCACTGGAAGAGGTTCCCCAGGGAAGTGGTCATGTCACCAAGCCCACCAGAGTTCAAGAAATATTTGGACAACATTCTCAGACATATGGTTTGATTTTTGGGTGGTCCTGTGTGGAGCCTGGAGTTGGACTCGATGATCCTTGTGGGTCCCTTCCAACTTGGGATGTTCTACAATTCTATCATCCTGAGATAGTGATGGATGCATCATGAAGAACATGAATGTGAGGAATATGCATAGTTCACATTTTGATCTTTTGAATAACTCCAGTCACTGATATTCTATATATGGCCATTTGCTTGTTGAAATGGTTTTGGATATTAACTATAGGCTTGAGTATACATCTCCCATAAAATCCTACATTTCATTTTTCTTATGTTTAATGATTAGCCATGCCATTAGTAAACGAGATCATAATTTTGGGAAAGTGGTGCTACTTTGGACTGTCTTAACTTACATTTGAATTCTTACATTCTTTTTTAAGACCCCTCTTATCATCACTCAGAAGAGAACCAAATGTTTTATGACCTTTGATCAGGCCGTATGAGCAGGTTAACTAATGTCTTTGACCACTCCTCCGCAACCAGAGACATTCAAACACTGGCATGCAGCATAAAACTAAAATGCACACTAGAGTATCTCAGGCAAGACAAACATCAGAAGGTTTAGAAAGAAATAAAAATTGATACTGCTCTGGTCTAAAGCCCAAAGCTGTTGCCTGATATATTTTGTGAAAGTAAAAATATGTTCAGTCTAAGCACTTCAGAATCTTAATGACTAATTTGATATATCATATAGAAATAAAGGCAAAAGACATGGGTAAAAGTGTTCCATTTAATATGTGTTTTGTTGCTATTAAATGGAATTGGTAAAAATTAGATGCATCTCCTGGGCAAGATTACTTTAACCTGATAGTCTTTGTGTATTATATTAAGAAAATGGCATTAGAAATGTCCATTTTTTGTTTTCATTGTTGTTTCCAAACAGAAATAAGTCCATTTTATAGATCCTTTCTCTGAATCACAAGGCAAGAGAGGGATAGCAATAACTAAACTAAGAAAAAAGATATGGGTCAAATGCTGGTCTCCTAAGAATGATATCTCTATACTTCTACAGTTCCCATTTCCGACTTGCCATGAAGGAACTAAGCTACCTGAGAAGCAAGCTAAGATTGCCTGAGCAATGCTCTGTGCTTCTACAGCTAGGCTGCTTCTAGTCTGGAGCAGGTTTATTTACAGTTAACATACATATTGAACTTCCTACTTCTTTGCAGTGTTCATTTTGGAAATACTATGCTTGTCTAAACATTCATCACTGTATAAACTCAGCTCCCGCTAACAATTTAAAGACAGAAGCAAAAATCACAAACGATGTGCTTAGCTTCTGCTTCTCTCTTGTGGTTGTAGATTTATTTATTTATTTATTTATTTATTTTTGATAGGCGGGACATTGAGAGGTTATGCAGTGGGGCTTTCATTAGGACATCATCAAGTTTTTCTGTTCCCTCCTGCAAACCAAAACCATGTAAGATCAAGCCCTCCATTAGTTTTTGGTTACCTGTAAATTTCCTAGCTCTGCTGAAAGCCTCAAGAGCTGGAGTTGTTTTTCTTAAAAATAAAAGGCCAAATTGCTCGTGCTGCTGTAATTGCAACAAGTCAGGGCCTTAACATTTTAAATTAAGCTATATTCCTACTGAGTTGTAACTTTTAGATACTTGAAGTGTTCTTTTTAAAATAATAAGCACAAATCCACCTGTATTTTATTTTCAGATGGTAATTTTGCTCTACTGTTGCAGTCTCTCTACAATCAGATACCCTAATTCCACTAAGACAGACATCACTCCTAATGCAAATAACGTAATGTGAACATGAACAGTAAAGCTAAACCTGAGCATCGTAGATAAAAAATGGGGTCACTTCTAATTTGAAGCTTAAGGCAAGTTGGCAAGAGGTCTTTCAAAATACATTACCAGTTGTCCAATTCCATAACATGGAGGGAGCAGCCTAGTAAAACAAATGCATGGTTAAGGCATGATGAGTAATACTGAAAACTGAAAGACTGTGGGGAATTAATTGAGATACTCGGAGTTACTTCGGATTTACAGTGCACTCACTTTCTTCTCATTCTGCACCTTCAGGTCTCAACAGAGCTTAAAGCAATTATTTCCTCAGTCCCTGTACCTCTTTTTTTTTTTTTTTTCTTCTGATTTAGTCAAAGCCCGTGTTCAGCTATCTTAACTCGCCAAAGTTTCCATAAACTGGTAATGGATGCTCAGATGTTGTAGTCATTTCTTGCAAATAGGCCAGCTTCCAATATGAACTGTGACAGCTAAGGTGACCAGCTTCAGAATCTTTTTTGTGTAAAGGCTCTTACCCTGGGAAATGCAGGGTAAAATAGGAAATTGCCAATGACTTTTTTATACAAAGGCCAGTCACAGCAGTGACAGCTGGACAAAAGCTGGTAATGGCTCATTACAGGGTTTGGAGAAAATGGTATTGCTTGAGAAATCTCTTGCTGTACAACAACAAGGGCAGACAGAAAACATTTAATAGGATTATTTTGTTTTCTTTGGTAGCAGGCTTGAAAACCTTGGAAACATTTTGTCTGAAAGTGTTATATATATTCAAGAATGTGTTTTGGGGGATGTGATCATGAAGTATTGTCAGACAGCTTGGCACTAATCTGGTTGATGATTTTGAAAGTCATGCCAAGCTTAAACTCAAGAGTTCTCCCTTCCTCTCCTTTTTTAACCAGTCACATACAAAATGGAATATGGCCCCTTCAATACTGAAAGTAGTAGAAATATGTTTCCAGTAGTATTGCTCCCTTGTGTGCCTTCAGTTACAGAAATGTCATGTCTGGACTGTGATATACTGATGGGTTTTCCTTTCACTTTCTGTTCCCTGCGGAGCTCAACTACTAATGTGCATGATGCAGCATTCCTGACTGTCAACAGGAACACTGCTTCTGTAATGTTCAGGGAAAACCTCTCCAACCACTTTGCCCACACTTTTCTCTCTCGTTCCCTTCGTATTGCATTCATTCCTTGTTCTCACTGCCTCAGACTACTTGCTCACCCTTCACTCATGCTTTTTTCTTTGGCTATATTCTCATCCGCTTCCCACTCTGCCTCCTGAGAACTCTCCTGTCATCTGACTGGCCAGTAACCAAACAAGATAATGTTGTTTTCTACATCGTTCCTAAGAACTGATGTAGGCAGTGCTTCAGCTGAGCAAAAGTCATCAGCAGGGCCTAGGAATTACAGCTGTTCAATATCTGTTCCTAGGAATTGGACCAATTGTAATGTTTTCCCTTTCATGTTTTTTTTTTTTTTTTTGTTTTTTTTTTATAAATTCAGCCATATCTTTTAACATTTGCGTGGCTCCTGGTATTTATTGGCTAGTTGTGGCAATTCTGACATTGTTTCAGTGGACTTAAAAGGCTGGATAAAAGGAGTTTGCAATAGCATTCTGTGGCATTCACAGGAAAAACAGACCCAACATAAGGAAAATTAATTACATTTATTGCCAATTAAAATAGACTTGGATAGTGAGAAACAAAGACAAAACAATATTTCCCACCCCTACCCCTTTTTCCCAGGCTTAGGGGAGGGGGGATCCCTTCATCCCCTGCCCCTCCACTTCCTGCCCCTGAGTGGGTACGGGGCTGGGGTCAGTCCCTGAGAGTCCCTCTCTGCCACCCCTTCCTCCTCACACCATGCCTTGCTCCAGCACGGCCTCCTGCCCAGGGGCCACAGAGGGATATCTGCTCCGGTGCCTGGAGCCTCTCCTGCCCTCCTCCTCTTCACCCCCGGGTGCCGGCAGGGCTGTTTCTCCTCCTTTCTTCCTTTCTTTCTGCTGGCTGCCGGGCAGTGCTGTGCCCTCCTTTCTTCCCCAGGCTGTCCCTGAGGCGAGGCGCCACCATCTTGGCTGCTGGGTCCAGCCGTGCCCTGCGGTGGGGCCATTGGGGCTGGCACGGGGCAGCCTCAGCATCGCCACATGCAGCAACAATGCAGCCAGCCACCCATCCACACCCATGGGTGTCTGCACCCCATACAGTTTCAAAAAATTAAGGGTAGAACTAAAAGGGGAAAAAATATTTTTTATGAAATGTTCTGAAAAAGAAGCTGAGATGTCGTCTTCTATGGGGATTAATCTAACTACGTTGTACTGAACAGACTGTCAGACAGAAACTGTGACCATCACCGAGTTTCTATTGCAAGTCAGCACCTCAAAGAGCCTCAGTATTGGTGTGCACAGTGTCTGCCATGCAATATGCCTTGATGTGTTTGAATCAGTCCTTTGGATTTTAGTTCTTCAGATTAAATGAACGGAGTTGTTCTGGCTCTTTTTCTAATTATATGATTAAAATATCAAAATATTTCTACTATGGTTTACAGGAATTTAAAGAAAATATGACACCTATGTCTTGCATACTGCTTTCTTTTGGTTTGTATATTAGGAACATATAAGACCATAAATGAGGAAAAAGGGGGAAGGGGGGTAGGGGGAGGGCAAAGCAGGTGTCCTCAGCATCCTTGTATCTGCCTGCTGAAGGTGGGAATGCTTGTTCTGCAAGCTGATAGGGCATGACTGTGTATTCAGCCAACTTCATTGCACCATCTGCAGTTTGGGATTGAAGGCTTTTCAGCCCCTGCTTATTTTTGGCCCTTTTTTTTTTTTTTTAAACATACAGTTGACATCCTTTTTATACCTGCACAAGTTTCTTTAACACCAGGGACAAAACACAAGACTGCCACAGGGATTATAAATACACCTGTGAGACACACTGAGCAGGAGGAATGAAGTCAAAGGACAGTGTGGATGATGGCAGCACACAGACATAGGGGGCAGCCCTTTTCCCAGGAACATGCCCCTTTGTTGACCTCTTCCTCTCTCTTCTGCAATACTCTCCTCATGTAGATTTCCTTTTTGATTTTTTTTTGTTTATATTTCTTAATTTGGGCATTGAAATCTGACAGATTCTTAAACAGTTTTAAACAGCCATTTTACAGCTTCATCTGCTAATTGTATACTTTACCCAGTGGGGGTAACTCTCTTTTATCTTTACATTTATTCTCCCTGTGCCTTTTAGAGACAGTACACTTCAGCACAGAAACATACCTTGGTTTCCTCCAGTACTGAAGGGGATTGTTGTATGCATGTTCAAAAAAAAAAAGGAAGGGGGGGAGGATCAAGAAGGGGACACAACATGGAATATTTTTAGTAAGAGTGAACAAAATTACTTGTAAGACAGCATTTGAGTTCATCACATCCTAAGTCATTCTGCTCTTGAGTGTTGGTTTTACCTTCTGGGACTGTTAGCTACAAAGACAATGTAGTCTTCCAAGCTGCAGAGATGACAAAGCTTCCTGCTTATAATGTAAATTCCACATTTATTAAATAATTTATCGCTTCTGGTTAGTTTTATGTTCCTTACCATGAAAATGTGCTTATGTTAAGCATTTATCTGAGAAAAAAAAAGCAAAAAAAACAAACAAACAAACAAAAAACACTTAGGAACTAGTGTAATTACGTCGATATAAGATCCTGCGCTGAATGACTGATAGATGATTCAGATATTCCAGAATTCTCATAGGGAAGATCTATGGAAGTGGCCATCCATGATGTTTCTTTTCTTGATTCTTAGCATGATTTGCTGAAAAGTGCTTTATATATTTGTTTAAGTTCTGCAGCAGCATTTCTGTGTGCATAGGGCAAAGAATAGAATTACTTTATTAGCGATAAGTCCTACTTCACAGGGTAAACTTAACACAAGCATTTTCACTCTTTCCATCATCTGGCAACTAACTTGAGCCAACAACTAATTCCCTTGACTTTTTATTATGAACATGGTTATTTTTGATCTTTCAAGTAATCACAAGCTGGTAAGATGTTCCTTTCAAAAGCTCATCTCCAGTGAATGTGGTTGCATTGCAGATTGTGCACAAATCATTTGCTGTATCAACAACACTCTTCCTACTTTAAGGGACACTTCAGCTCTAGTAACTGAAAATCAGCTCCTTGCAAGCATAGATCAGTCCTAGGTTATCCAGTGGGCAACACCTGCAATGTGTCATCTAGACCAGGTGGTGTTCAGCTGCAGGAATCACAAGATACTCCAAGAGGTCAAAGGAAGGGTAGGCGTACAGGGTATCAGTCTGTCTCATTCTCCTGCCCTCTGTTTGACCATCCTTCCCTCCAAGTAAATGACACAAAAGTGCTGATTACACCAGCAGGAGCAGATGGAGGCAAAAGTAGTGGCTTAAGCCACTCCCTGTGTTCTGGGATGAGAAGTGACTAGAGCTTTCTTTTACCCATTCCCTGCTTTGTGTGCTGGTGAGAGTTTGACTGAAATTTATTCTCTTCACACAGCCTGAAGCATAAATTCCAGGGATGGATCTTGGATTGAACTTTAGAGAGTATTTTGCCTTGTTTCTTAGCTATGTCTATTTATTTATTTATTTATTTATTTCCAAAGTGTGTGTGTGTGTGAAAGTGGGGAAAGTTTTCTGTCATCCTCCTGCTCAGGATTTTACTAAGTTATCAAGATCCATAACTAAGTAGTTAAATTTTACTGAACCTTTCTGATCTTGTTTGTGAGCTCAGACTGCTGTCTTAAATACATATATCATATATATGTAATCTGGGGAAGAAAAGTGAATTTAAGGGAAATTTATATAATGGTTTTGAAAAAAGTCTTGTGTTAAATATTTAAGTAACAATGGGAAAGTGATTCAAATGAGAGAATTGTACGCATTGCTATTTTAAATTTAGTTAAATAAGTTACAAAGTTGGCTTTAGTATTTACCACTGAACTTCTGGGATTTTGAAGGAAATCTGATTGTTAAAAATAACATTATGTTACTGCTTAAACAGGCTTAGAGCATATATATGGACAACACAAAATAATAAACTACATTTTTTTTATTAAAACTGGTTTGCTATATGTTTGTTCTACAACATATTTATTGTAAAATCTCCACTCAATAAAGTCAGTGAAATGCAGTCCAAACGAGACTCCAGTTTGACTCAAAATTGATCCTGAAGTCTAAACTCTGTTTTCAGGATGTGTACCATCTAAATGCTCCTGTGAGTGACATGCTCATCATATTTAATGAGATTAGTAAGCCCTCTGTCAAACAGAGAATGGCTGAAACTTAAATGGAATCACAAAGGTAACTGTGATTTACAGTTCTATAACTTGTTTAATCTGTTTAATATTTCATAAGAAATTGTGATTTTAGATATTCTTTATTCTTACTGGCTGGATTTATTTTGAATCAAGGGGATGCACGATACTGAAATTTCATAACAATATGAAAACTGGGTCTTTTCAACTCTTGCTGAGCACTTGAGCATTTGAACTACTGTAAAGAAAAAAGGATTGTGCTAGTAACCATTCAGTTTATTGTTCTGGGCCAAACATGATTGTGATGGTAATAAAAGTTAACTTGATATTAGTGTATGAAAACCTTTCTTATGAATTGTGAATCATGTCTGGAAGAATTATTTCTCATAATATTCCCTCAGTTACTGGAGAAATTCCAAAAGGGAAGATATATAATACTAGGGGGAAAAAATGTTAATTGTTTCTTACCGAAAAAATGACAGACTGGCATCCTGTTAACCATTGTCTCTCCATAATTCACTCTTAATTCAAATCAACAGTCTGAGACCTGGTGGATTAGGCATCACAGTGTTAATCGCATGTAATTTGGGAGAGGAAAATGCAACATAAAATGTTCTGGAAAGGTTGCTAACAATGTAGTGTTCAAACTATTGAGAAGTGTTTAAAATTGTAATAAAGTTGGTTTCTGTTTGTTATCAATGATATTGTAGAGAGTAGGCTTTACAACAGTATTATTACCTTGTGGGGTGATCTCCTTGAAAATTTGTGCCTCTTGATGTTGTAGGTCAGTCCTTTCAGAATCAAGCTCACATGTTCAATTCTGTGACAGACTTGTGAATGATAAATATTCTAGAATGCTGTTTTTTTATTTTTAAATTTTATTTATTTTTTTTCCTTCTGCTGCCATTTTAAAGAAGAAAATCACAGTGCTCTTCTGGTTACTTGGTATAGCTTTCACTATTGTCAAGCAAGTTTCAAATAAGTAAACAAATACAAATTTTCTTAATTGCAGAGTTACAATGTTTGTGACATTCAGGTGAAGCTTCTGTGTTGAGGAAACAGTTTAGAAATCAATATGCTTTGAAGTCAACCTTCTAGTATCATTATTTGATTTGGAAGGACAGAATAAAGTCAGAAAGTAATAAGGCATGAAGGATGCTATTATAAAAAAGAGGGTGGAATGGAAAGACTAAATCTAATATACATGCTGTGAAATCCTGCCTGCTGGAAGAAGAGCTTCAGATCAGGAGTGGTTAGTTCCAACAGTGTCATTACCAAGCTTTCATTCTGATCTGCAAGTTGGTAGGCAGCAGTCAACTTCAAAATACATCCTGCAGCTTCTATGCATAGCCTGTTCCAGCACTTCATTAGTGTTCCAGTATGGAAGGTAGAACTTTTCTCCTAATGTCTAAACTAAATGTCCCAAGGCAGAATAGACATTGCTCTTTGCTATGTCAACTTAGACTTATGTAAGACCACTGTAACACTTCCTCTCTGAGTCATTTTGCTCAGAAGACATTTAACATGAGCAAAGTGTTTCTGCAACCAGGACATACATAGCTTAAATTGCAGAGTGATTATTTAATGGCTAAAATCATAGAACAGGTAGTTAGAGATAATGAGCTATTACACTAGTCATTAATATTAAAGATGAGTCTTTGCTGTCCAAACAATCATCAATCCAATATTAAGGGTCAACTTCCACTACTGCTTGGAATGGGCTCATCCTCAGTGCTGCAGAGATGCCATTTTATAAAAACTCTGTGTTTTTTTTTTTCTTTTTTTCCTTAGGATTTTAATACCTCCTTATGTCAGTGTTCCATCCTGTTAAATCCTTGTACTGCTAACTATTGCTGTCTCAAATCAGTCTTTCTGCAGTCTTACCTTTCTTATCTTGATATCTCTGATCTTTTTCACAGCTTTCTCAGAATTTAGCAGTTCCTCAAAAGGCTGAGCCAAAGTTACCTAAGCTTAACCTGTATCAAAACTGGGCTCACATACAGCTCACATACAGCTGGACCTCTAGAATAAGAATTGCACTACTGGTTCCTGAAAGACTGTTTAAAAAGAAAAAAAAAAAAGCTCTCCCAGGAGAAATGTGTTACATGTGTAAGTGACTTTTAGTATGGGGTCTCAGGCACCCCTACATTGGTGCTACTCAGAATATGACACCATAACACCAGAGTTCCTGCAGGCTTGCACCCATAAACTAAGGTTTCTCTCTGCTGCCACCAATCCGTTTCTCAGCCTCTTAATTCCACTGGCTTCACTTAAGAGGTTAGGGAACAAACAGTATAATTTAATGCAGCCAGAAGCATCAGTAACATATGAAGCCAACATCAGAACAGTCTCAGATAAGAAAGCAGATGATCTCACTTGCTTTAGGTCATACTCTGATCTTCCCTCCAGGCCCTCCTCCCCCACTCATGTGTTCTGTCAATTAGAGGGGTTAATGGGGGCTATGCTATGGCAGGGGATATTTACTGACTGTAAAAATGCATTTGGCTTTTAAAACCATAAAGGAAAGTATTCTGCCTGTCCCAGGGAGTCACTTTTTCCTTGATAGCACAGCACAGTTCTGCATGAATTCTGCCTATTTGTCTCTCTTCACACAGAACTAGGGAGCAGAGTAAATGAGCCATAGAAACTCATCCAACTTGGGGAATTTTAAAAATTCTTTTTGAGATGAAGATTTCAGTACCCACGGTTTCGTGTGTATTAAAATGCTTTTTTACTAACAAATGAGTGTTGAAGCATAACCTGCATGTCCCTTTTAGGTCATCAGAGCCAGAATGATCTCAACCCATTTAGCTTTCAGGTTATGCATCAGTCAAGTGAATACTTACACTGAAGTCATTTCAGCTGAGAAGGTTAAAGGTTGACATTTGCAGTTATGACTTCTATGTCCCAGCTTTATACTCCTACCAGTATCATAAAGTTAGTTTTCACCATAAGCAATTGAATACATTTCTAAAGGCTTGGAAATACATGTCCTTAATGTGTCTTTTCTCTTCCATTCCACATCCTCCCCCACCCCCCCCCCCTTATTTTTTTTTTTGAATGTTCTTTGTTTTGGTTCTTTCAAACTGATTTTGAAGGTTTTCTGTAAACAAATAATTAATGATATTGCCTTATTTTTCTCCATTTTAGGGTGATGTATCTATTTTCAACTAAAAGATGCATATTCTTTTCAGCTGGTTTTCATATAACTACAGAAATCCTATTCTAGTGAGACCTTGGACTTCCAGGTATCAAAATCTTTTTTTGTTTGTTTGGTTGGTTTTTGTTTTTTTTTGTTTTCTATGCTATAGTTAACAAAACCACCTAATAAAACAAAAGGTCTTTCTTCTAATCCCCTTTATCAATTATGTGTTCACATAAAGATCCTTCAGACTGCATGGGACCAGTGTAGTGGTAAATGACAAAAGGAATTTTATTGCTGACGTTCAGTGGTGCATGTTAAACAGACTGTTAGAAAAGCTATAATATTCTCTGGTACATTCCTGTAAATTTGCTGCCAACACTTTTAGTGAGCATTTTTTTCCTCTTTTTGTTTACTTTATTATTATTATTATTATTATTTTTAATTCAGTCAAGATAAATTATTCATTCTTTATGGAAGGAATAAAAATCATTTAAAGAATTAGCAAACTGGGATACTTTTATTCTTCCCCTTCCAACTCAAAATAAATAAATAAATAAAAAGTATCTAATTTACTTTTCAAATTAGGGGAAGTATTTTTTTTTGGTGCTGATATATGGGTAATTCCATAATCTCAGAGTTGTGCAATATTTAATGTATAATATATATATTTCAGGAAATTTATAACTGCCTTCAAATAAAACATGAACAAAGATACATTTATTCATTAGAATAAATAATGAGAACTGGTTACAAAAAAGTAGCAGAAATATAGTAGATTATGATTTTTGGCAAGAAATAGAAAACACTTCTACATAATGAAACCTACATAACAGGTTTTATATATTTCACTTGTCACTTGAGATAAAGCCAAGGCTGGAAGAGCTTCCTAGCTCTCTCCCATTTGTACTTTAAATTCAGGATAAAGAAAGATCCAAAGCACTGTCCATAACCCTGTATCTACTCACTGAAGTGTGCATGTGTGTATTTGCTTCTGTGTGTGCATATACAATGGTGTATAGACACTTTGACTTGACTGGCTTTTCCAGAAAGAGAAATCATTTTCTGAATAATGGGTAGAGTATTTACTGGGAATGTTGTGTATTCATCTGTTATTGCTATAGATTTCTGGATTTTCTTACAATTATTTTCAGTTAAAATAGGAAAGCCAGGAAGCCAGTTTGCTGGATTTCTCTCTGCTGCTTAAGATTGTAAGGGGAGATAAGATCTACTTATCTCTAAATCATAGTTTGAATATAGGTCATACTGGTGTTGACCTATACCATTCTGCTGGTGTTTTTCATCAGGCAGCCTTCCAAGAGAGTATTTTCAATCTGAAACTGTTTATTTCAAAATCAGGAACTACGCTTGTGAGTTTAAATATTAAAAAAAAAAAAAAAAAAGTTTAAAAGAGAAATAAAGTTTTAAATGGAAGACTACCAGTATCATTTAATTTTGCATGTTCATCCTTCAAAGTAAGGCTTTGAGGTAGATTAACATTATGGACATGACTTTACACTAATTAGTACCTGTGTTGGAAGTTATTTTTTTCTTCCTTTCCTTTTTTTTTTTTTTTTTTTTAATGGAGATAGAGGGAGGGAGAGACAGCTTTTTTATTTATTTTTTTTCCCTACCTCTATCTTCTTCCTCTTCTCTCTCTTCCCTGATCCTCTTCCTCGTCTCCCCCATTACAGCAGCAAAATCTTCTAAATATATGGTGAGCTCTGTTCAAACATAGTGAGCAGTTTCTCTATACCAGAAAATTAATATTATGAGTGATGGTATTACCTCTTCTTGCTCAGTGTAGCTGTTTGTGAAGAAATTGGCTTGGATGTTGGACAGTGCATTCACACTCATATGCCAGCTAACAACCATAATAAGCACATCAGTATAAGAAGGTTTGCACTTTGAGTATGCATACAAATATTCATCTTCTGTTACCTTTACAGAAACCAAGCAATTTCCAGACTTCCAAGAAAGTTCAAAAAACATGGGTTTTATGTTTCTTAGCTACTTTCAGTCAAACCTTGTGTATCCTTTGTTGCTTTCTGTCAAATATTGTTATGCCTTAGAACTGCAATACAACTTGATTGTGACCTGCCTCCATAATGGACTACGCAAAATAAATTAGGAATTTGAGTTGGATGCTACTAATTATACTAATTCAGCCAACCTTATGACATTCCAAAACAAAACAATATGATTTTACTCAGAACTCTAAGACATTAAGTTTTAGGTGCGCAGAAAATACATACAAATAAGTAACTGATAAACAAACAAAAAACAGCAACAACAACAACAACAACAAATAACACCACAAATGGCTGACTATGTTTTCTGCGGTGCAATGTGAACACTGATATATGTGGTATACCTTTGCTGTTGATTAACACTCTTTTGTGAAGATCAGTGGCCCCAAATGACTTTCCGTAGTGAGGCAAAATTAATTCTCAGCAGAGAGTGTAAGGTCAGATATAGTAAACATGGTGATGATAAGGTAAGGAAAGAATAGAATCATCTTTATCATCACTGTAGTCAGCCCATCTATATGTATTTTAAACAGATTTGAAGGTATAAAAACCAGATGGGTGACTAATGATTTTAACTTGGTGACATTTTCTTATTCTGAAACAATTACAGTCCCTGTTTTAGTGCACTTGGTTTATTTTTCTGCTACATCTGCTTCTCATATTCATTAAGCCAGATTAACATTGGCCTTTAGTTTGTTCAGGGTTCAGGGTTTGTTCAGGGTTTCATTAGTTTGTGATGGGTGAGAGTTTTAAGAAACTGTCTGTTTCAAGGTAGAGTTGGAAGAATTGTTTTGATCTGAGATGTGCAAACCGTTTTATGGAACTCCATTTTGAAATACACTTTGCTGAGGCAGCCAAGAATTGCTCATTTGACAATGATTTATACGATGCTCAACTGTTACAATTACTTAGTATCCTGCTCAGGATTGCTGCCTTATCCTGGAAAAACACTTTATGGGAAAAGTGTAAAAAGTGTACAATAAATGTTAGAAACTTGTCCTTTGTTATTCAAAAATGTCTGTGTTTCATCTCGAATTTTAAATGTGCACCATGAGGCAATTGTACTGTATGTCATTTGTCATTGAGGAAGGTTTTTTCCCTGTCCTATTTAGAGGTGTTACTTTGGAAATTCTTTTTATTTTTATTTTTTCCCATAACCCCACTGAAAAAAAAAAAGAAAAAAAGCAGGAGTAGGGAGCCTAATACTAGCCATTATTCTTACACAAGTTAATGTGACTTTGATCCCCAGAACCAGCACCATTTGAGTATTACACAGCTTGCATTTAGTGGGTTTAATACTACTTCCTGATGTACTTATAGAAGGCCACAAATTTTATTTTATTTTATTTTATTTCATTTTATTTTATTTTATTTTATTTTATTTTATTTTATTTTATTTTATTTTATTTTATTTTATTTATTTTGTTTTGTTTTTCATTTTATTTTATTTTGAACCATTTAAATCTAGATCAGGTCTGTAAATCAGGGATTAAAATACGAATCGGTGTAAAATTGTACCACTCTAAGCTTGTGAGGAAGAAACAATATATCAGGGAAATTCAAGTTCAAGGAAACTAAATCTTCAATAGCAGAAGGTTTGCCTCAGTAGTCACCTCTGAAGAAATCCTCAGTGGTATGATGTTTATGTATGAACTCCACAGGGACAATCCCTTAAAAAAGGTAATTTGTACTTCCACTCAGCACTGTGGCTCTCAGACCACTAGCAGTGCAATGTGACTGTGTTCAGAGGGCATTCTTGATTGTCAAGTGTGTTTTACAGAAAATGGTCACTAAGGTGATATGGGAATGCAAATTTATTTCTAAAATGCTCTGAAATATAAGTCTTTCCTTAGAAATATATACATATACTTATTTCTTTTTCCCAGAGATGTTGCTTAATGTACAGCACACAAGAAATCAAGCACTGCTGTAGGAAGTACAATAGCATTTTTGCAAAACTACAGAAGCAGAATTAAGTTCTATGATTTACTAAATGCCCAGATCTTACAGTGAAATAATTCAGGCCCAGAAAGCATCACTTGCACTATATTCCAGGCAAATCTTACACTAAAATGTGACATTTGTGAAGAATTAGCAGTGATACAACATTTTATTGTTCATAAAATCTTACAGACTAAATTACCATGTCAGAGACTAGTAATTTTAATATATCAACTTTTGTGATAAATAACAGGCAAAGTACCCTTCAAAAGACTAGCAACAAAACTATTTGAGCATTACCTATATAAACAATGGGACTAACCCAAAACCCACTCAGGTCAATTGGTGCCTTTAGATTGACTTTAGTGGATTTTTGATCAGGCCTGTACAGTCACAGATTTAAATAATTTTTGCTGCACTGTTAATTCACAGATTTGTTTTGTTAATGCACAGAAAATGATTTTAACCCATGAAAAACTTTACTGTACCTTGGGCCACTGATTTTCATATTGCATTTTTACATTTTTGTGTATAAAACTGCTAACTTTCTTTTTGGCTTTTCATAAATGAAATAAACTAATTTCAAAGAATTGCCTACTGGAAATAAGAGTGATATGCATCATTATGGACTCTTGGATTTGAGCTACATTCATGTTCTTAAGAATATTAAAATTATACAGGTTATTTTGTTCATAGTAGGTCAGAATACATGAACAAAAAGATATTCTCAGTGTTCATGTCCTGCAGTGGAGATTTAAGCTTTTATTTGTTCTTGAGCCCTGATGGCTATAATGAAGAAACTAGGGAAATATCTAGGGGAATATCAGGTACTAGAATCCAGGGGAAAAGTTAGGATGCATGCTATCATTTGTGCTCACTTTGGCAGCACATATACTAAAATTGGAATGATAAAGAGAAGATTAGCATGGCCCCTGCGCAAGGATGACATGCAAATTCGTGAAGTGTTCCATATTTTGGGCCCCTCACTACAAGAAGGACATCGAGGTGCTTGAGCGAGTCCAGAGAAGGGCAACAAAGCTGGTGAGGGGTCTGGAGAACAAGTCTTATGAGGAGCGGCTGAGGGGGCTGGGGTTGTTCAGCCTGGAGAAGAGGAGGCTCAGGGGAGACCTTATTGCACTCTACAGGTACCTTAAAGGAGGCTGTAGCGAGGTAGGGATTGGTCTATTCTCCCATGTGCCCAGTGATAAGATGAGGGGGAATGGGCTAAAGTTGCACCAGGGGAGGTTTAGGTTGGATATTAGGAAGAACTTCTTTACCGAAAGGGTTGTTAGGCATTGGAATGGGCTGCCCAGGGAAGTGGTTGAGTCACCATCCCTGGAGTTCTTTAAAATTTAGATGTTTAGATGTAGAGCTTAGTGATATGGTTTAGTGTAGGACTTGTTAGTGTTAGGTCAGAGGTTGGACTGGGTGGTCTTGGAGGTTTCTTCCAACCTAGACGATTCTGTGATTCTGTGATTCTGTGATTCTGTGATTCTGTGATAGTAATAGATGGTTTTGGTGCACCTACTTATCTGTGAGATCAATACAGACCACAAGCCTGTATGTACATCATATTTGCAGTTTCCTTGCCAGAAAATGCAATAAATAAAACCTCAGAGCCAGGTCTCTTCTCCTTGCCTTTCTGCCTGTGAGTGACCTTGCATCATTCCCTCTCTCTCTGCTCTGTACCCTGCATGTGTTGATGGTGCTTCAGATTTGCCCTGATTTTAGCCGAACAATTTTTACTTTTTTTTTTTTTTCCAGTTCTTGAGCTCTTTGTGTGTTGGCTTTATTTTGAACACATATTTAGTACAGTAGAAGACCTCTGCTAGCAAGGTTCTTCCACACTCTTGTTGCATAATGAAAAATACAAGTGTAAGAAATGAGGTGTTGGTTACGAAGGATGCAGTTTCCATATGGGGCCAAAAAACTTTCTTGGATGGTGTACAATTCCAGAGTTCCAGAGTTAGCTCTCCCTTATTTTGACCACAGAATAACACACTTTTTTACATCATGAGTAAGATACTCTGATATGTGGCTGTATAGTGTCAGTCTGACAAAATAATAAGAATTAAAAAAAAAAAAAAAAAGGTTGTCATTTAGCTTGAAACTGATCAGAAAAATATAGATGACATTTGTACCTATATCTAACATCCAGGTAATGTAGAAAATATGTGTGGAAGTTAGAAGATGTATGAGTTGGTTCCTCAAGGAAACTTTAATCAGGCATATTTAACCCAGCTGAGGACAACGTAATAGAAATCTCAGCCAAAAACCTGCTTGCCTAAAGAAAACTGTTACTGCTAGTGTGGCATGGATTGCTTAGATAAAGGTCACATAGTTTCTTGACTTGAAAGCATTTCTCTAAATGCTTTGCAGTCTTTGTTGGTTTTGTTCAAGATGAAAAGGACTTCATGATTTCTGTTTAAGACAGTCTGCAGAACAGCTCAATATAGGTTGTTAACACTTTTAAGAAACAATACTGCTGTCAGTAAAATTTAGATGAACATGGATAGATCATTGATGGGTAATATAATTCAAAGACTCAACCTCTGTCAATAAGAAAGAAAAGTAAACACAAATCTATTTATTTTTAAAGAGTGAATAATAATCTTTTTAGACAAAAATAGTCTTTTTTAGGCAAAACACAAAAAACAATATGATAGTAAGAATACATAAGAACTGTAGTTTTCAAGATTAGAATTGAGCAGATATATGAGAGGTATGGTGGGAAAAAAATAGAAACTTTTGCATAGATTATAATGTATTTTGGAGATTTGTGAAATGCTGTTGAAATTCTAGGTCATGGTCATAAGACAAACTGAGGTCCTATTTGACCTCAGTTTAAGACTTTGACCTAAGTTTAAGAATTTAAGAATGCTGAACATCACACACATCAAGTATTTTAGCTAATAGGTTGGAGAAGAAAGGGAAAAGTTCCTCGTCCTTATCTACTTTTACAATGAATCGCACTTGGGTTATCAAATATATAGGGTTTTAGAAGGAGATTGTATTTATTATTTATTTTATAATAAAATGTTTTATACTTTATTTCATTCCTGATGTAAAAATGTTAGTACTGGTCTGCTTTAGAGTTTTTCCTAATAGAAATCACAAAACATTTCAAAATCAGATGATGAACCTGAATAAACAAACTCCTGAAATTATAAACACAATCAATTTCCGGAAAAGAAGTTTTCAGTAGTCCCAACATTCATCACAGGTATGGAAAAAAAATTACAGAATAACACTTTTCGAGAAAAAACATTTCTTCTCCATACTTTGATCTTTGCAACGAACTGATAATTCTGTGACATTCTTTCCTATCTACTCAAAAGCTCAGAAACTTATCTCCTCTCCTCAGGGAATCTGAGCCCATAGTTCCTGCTTTCCAGGGGAAGTGTCCTAAACCCATATGACAAGGTGTTCACGATGAAGTATTCATTCCAATTCTGGCTCTTTTGCGTGAATTGATAATGCACCACCATCTGGCTTTGAAATATTTTCAAACTGTTGGCTTAATTCTAAGGTTATGATCTCTCCTCTCAACTGAATGAAAGTACTTTAGGTAATATAACAGGTCCATGTGAAGAGACTGAGGGAGAATCTGTTTTGAATACCCGAAATCTGATAAGATATGCTTGTGCAAATATTATCTACTGACCTGGCAAGAAAATAGATTTGAAATATTGTTAATAAATCATTTCATCGTTTCAACTAGAAAACAAACAACAACAAACTAGAAAAATGAAATTAAATTAGATTTTAATTAATATTATTTTCACTATTTGTGATGCAGAAGTTAGACCTCTCTATATATAATATAATTATATATATATATAATTATATGTATATATAATATATATATATAATGTACATAATTTTGAAAAAGAGTAGCTCTTCTCTAGCTCTGTTTGTATATCTGTCTCCATTCCAGTCTCTCTCTTCTGCTGCCAGAAGCTTTCTCTTGTTAATGTATATAGTTGTTAAATGCATGTTTGCTTTCATTCTTTCTTAAGAGTGAATTATAATGTTTGCCAGAGGAATCAGATGTTTAAGAATAGGCATTGACTCCTTCTTCACTCTTCCTGAGAACTAGCTAAAAAAATTCTCAGTGAGCTCAGAATCTGGTGCACAATACCACCTCCTTTTATCCGTGCCACATATTCTTTCCTAACATTTTTTTTTTTTTTTTTAACTCTCTGAGTGGAAGCATTAATGTATGTAATGCAGAGAATCATATGGAGATGATACTAATAAAATAGGATTGGATAGATACCTTTTTCACTGTAACACCTCTGCACTACAAAAAAAGCCCTCTTGAATTTCATTATAACAAAATTTTAAACCATTGTAGGAAACAGATAATCTATTCTATTACATGTTGTGAAATAAATACTGAAAATTCTACAGGTGAAGTAACATTCTAATAGGAAGTGGAAACTCTCAGACATTTCAGGGGATGACCACCAATACATAAACCTTAGGAGGTAGTCAGAAATAAGACATTTTCCTTCACCATCTAGGAAAAAAAAAAATCTTTTCAGCACTATGGTTTTGATTATGTCTAAAAAACATTAAATAAAATAAAGACTTGTCATCTATCAGTATGCATAGAATTCAATATGCCAAACACAAAACAAACTGAGTTTGACGTTAGAAAAAATTGAGTGTGACAGCTGCAACAGTTACTTCTTGTACAAGGATGTGTGTGTGGGCAAAGACTTTACATCAGGTCCTGGTTGGGAGCTGGCATTTTCAAAGGTCATGAAGCTCCTTAGCACCATTCAATTACTGCACAAAGGGTACCACTGACAGTTTTAAAACTGTGGTTAAATTAGATGAGCACTAGCTGAGACAATCAAGCTTTTGACAAGAATGGTTGGATAAAATCCAGATATAACCAAAAATTTCAAATATAATATCTATGTTACCCCCTCATCTATGTTACCCCCATCATTATTTTTGAAAAACAAGGAAAATGCCAGAGAACCACTCTGTAGCCTATGAAGTCATCATGATTTGTGTGTCCACTCACTTATCTGAGATTGACAATTTTTATCATCACTTTGCACAAATATAGGTACTGAATGAAGTAAAAGGCTTTATTATTATTATTATCTGCTTTTGATTTTCTTCATTTTAGCTGTTTTCTTCTGAATAAGTGAAGTAATCGGAATTGATAACATACTGATCAACCACTATTGACCTATCCATACTTCTCAAAACACAAAAGAACCAACATTGTTCTACTGTTTGCAAATACACCTACTTTTCTGTGGCTTGTCCTAAAACTTACTTACAGGTAAGTGAGCTATGAATTTACACAGTCAATTGTTAGGTTCCTTGCTCAAAAAGCCATCCTAGTTTATTACAAATTTCAGTAAGAAATGTGATAGAATTCCAAACACAGGGGTCAGGCAGAATGTTATCACAAATAAAATAAAAAAATGTATGGAAATAATATTTTAAAAAATCATAATGGTTGGTGCTACTGTATTTTATAAGTGTAGCAAAAAGAGATGTTACTATTTGAAATGTAGATCTTTGATAATAATATTTCATTGGTATTGACATTACATTTTGCTAAAAGAATTTTTTCATAATGAGCCTTTTCAGATCCATTTCTGTCTACTAAGTGATCAGCTGAAGGAAGTCTTTTATTATCTAAATCATCTGAATTTATAAAGTTGATACAAATAGATTCTTGTGCTGCCTTTCAGTAAACTTTGTGGGCCTTTATTTTGTGGATAATAAGAAATACCACCACTTTTACAGACACAACAGCAAATGAAATTCAAATACATATTCATACACTACACGAATGATGGTTCATGTGCACTTAAGACTTTGTAATTTTTAACTGTTGAAAAGGAAGCAAACCTATCTTATGAATTTTATTTCAAGAATTTTATTTTGGTTGTCCTGGACACAGCACTGGGACTTCTATTCTCTGATTCTCTGCACAGGGTGGATGAGCTATATGATATGTGAAAAGAAAGTGCAAAAGTACAATTGGTGTTGCTGTATGTTCTACAAATGTTCAACAGTGTTATGAAAATATACACATGTGATCAGTAGCTGTTTTCCAGGAAGATAAAAAAAATAAAAGTAAAAAATAAAAAATTGCTAGATGCTAGATATTTGGAAAAATGCCTTGTTACAGGGAAAAAAAAAAAAAAAAAAAAAGACAGAAAGATGGCTGTGTCCCATAAGATCCTCTTAAGGAATGTGGAATTTGGTGATATGCAAGAAATATCATTATATGGGAAAACCAACAATGGGCCAGGGATTCTTGAAGGACCTTCCAAGTGGTAGGAGGTTGGGGCTTGTTGCTTAAAAGTCACATTATTGAGAGTACATAAAGAAATAAGAATTTTGTACAGTTTCAGACAGTTTCCTAGTTTCCAAAGGACGATTTTCTAAAAATAAATAAATAAATAAATAAAATTAATTTAGAGGAAAAAAAAATCTATATGTAGGGAAAAAAAAAAATCCAGTATTACCAGATTTTTTTTTTTTTTTTTGTGCATATTACCATAAACCATGCCACTAGCTCAGTGATCACTATGCATAGCTTTTACTACATCTACTCTCAGCACATCCCCCGAGAGTCAGTTAGCCACGAAGGTATTGATAATACTTAAGAAAGTAACTATAACCTTGAAATCTCTAAAGAGACTTGGCTGGTCTAAGCAATATAAAACTTGAAAAGGTACATAGTATTAAACGTTCCCATCTGTTACAAATAAGTGTGAACTCAGTTGAAATAAACTGACAGATGCTTTGGGTTTTGGTGATTTTTTTTTCTCCATCATTTTATTTATTTTAAAAGCATATTCACTGTAAAAAAAAAAAAAAATGCTTGAAATTTACTCCTTCAGCCTTGGTCCCAGGATACAAAGAATTATTGCAATGTGTCCTAGCTACAAGCCCTTGCCACATATCGTGCTTGGGAAACAAAAGGTATTAGAGTGCCTCACAGTGGGAATGTCTCCTCCACTGAGGTAATATCTTTTTAGGAATGCTTTTTTTTTTTTTCTTTTTTTTCTTAAAATCTCCAGAGAAAATTTTTAAGTACTACTTAACTTATTGCCACTGTTAACAGCACTGTTTCTCCCTGACTTCAATTAGGTAATCTGAAGAAAAGAACCACAAAACAGTCAAATAAATGAATAAATAAATCCTTACCATCATCTTTTTATTTTTATTTTTATTTTATTTTATTGTCTCCCCAACAGTTTGGTAATATAAGCAGTCAGTAAAGGGGAAAAAAAATCCAGAAATGACTGACATCAGACATAACTCAGTGTTCAATCAGTGGCATACCATGCATATTGTGTTAACATAGATTGTAATTACTTTCTCACCAAATGCTATGCCAGATCTTTTCACTGAATAAATGTATGCGTATGATATGCCATCATTCTATCACTGCCAATTTAACAGTCTTCTCTTTTAGAGAGATGAAAAGTGAAGGTATTTAACTCATTTCTTTGAATTTGCGCATTCAGTATTGAACAGCTATGTTTGATAGAGAACACGATTTTTTTTATTAAAAAATTGTACAGAATTAACATCTAAAGTGGAAGTGAGTAGGAAGCACAGAACAAGAATAAAAAAGTAGCTCTGAGCCCTGAGCACCACAAATAGTACTGGGACATTCAATTTCTTTCACTAGGAACACAGAAGGAAGAAGAGCAACACAGATGTGATAAGTTTTTTTTTTCAGTTCTCTACCCATCTTTTCCTTCCAAAAATGGAAAATAAAACAAAAATGAAAACAAAACAAAACAAAAAATATTATTAATAATAATAATAAAAATTTGTCTCAACTCAGTACTCAATTTTTGGTGTAGACTGTCGCATACCCATTTTGTCTGGAATCCCTTCTCAGCTGAGTATGCTATTTCATTGTACGTTCTTCTTGTGAAATAATGGTCAGAAACGTGTAAATAAATTAATATTCTAATGCTTGGTTTTTTGGGCTTAGAGTTGACACAGCATCAGCGTGTACTACTGCACATGAAAATACGTTGTGTTCACAGTCATGTAGATTGGGCTGTATGAGAAATGTGACCACAGCATGAGAGAGCAGTAAAGGAGTGAAAATGAGCAGAAGAAATAGACAGAATGCTGAGTATAACATGTCAAATCTGTTGTTTGATGTGCTGTTAACCGTCAAAGAACACAACCTAACCATTGTGGAGACAAAGAGCAGTAGCAATCTATAAAACTATCTCTCTTTGAAAATTACTGAACCAAACTCAGTTCTGGTCCCTCTGACTAGGACTACAGGATGGATATAGTTTTCTGTGAGAGTGAGCTCATAAGTGAAGAATTTTGGGCAGGAAGGGGATGTTTCTACTGTAAAGAAAGTATATATATATATTTACTAGCCTTATACAGAAAATAGGTTTTATTTAAGGTGAGGATTGCACATTTTATTTCACCCAAGAAGGCAAGAAGGAAAGGCAAGGGAAATGAAGACTTTATTAGGACTTCATCAGCTTTATATCAGTTACTGGATTTTACCTACTAGTCTAGTAGCTTGGAAACTCACTCAGGTTGTGGAAGACATCTTTTATGTCCACCCTCTTGGCTTAAATTAGAATGCTTTTGAGTAGTATGGAGTTGGGATACTTTCCATACATTTTGTTGATTTTTTTTTCAGGAATACTTCATTACCTCTTTAAAGCAGGACATAAAGTTCAGATGTCCAGTTAGGTAAATGGCTTATTGATTAGGTTATAGAGTTTGACCTTTGGCAAAAATATTCATGTATTCCATGAAAAGTGGAACTGCATCTAAGAAAAGGGAATGGTAGTGTCCCATACACAAAAACGTAATCTATAATTATGATACTACTTTGTGAAGGGGCAATTTGGTTTCAGATCTTAGACATCTCCAATAATTTGAACTAGAATCATAAAATCATAGAATCATTTAGGTTGGAAAAGACCTCTAAGATCATCTAGGCCAACCTTTAACATAGGACTGCCAAGTCCACCATTAAACCATGTCACTAAGCACTATATAGCTGCATAATATTCACTATTGCTTATTTCGGAAAGTAGTATATTTCTTAGAAAGAATTTGCATTTCTCTTTCCCACAGCATAATCTGTTCCTAAGACTAATTCTGCAGGTTCATTATCTTCTTCCTTTTCATAGATAATTAAAAAATAAAAAATAAAAAATTCAAGTAGGAAACTTTGGGAAATCCTAGAAAGAAAAATATATATTCTCCAGTTAGGTATTGCAAAAGTTGGCCTTAGCTTATTCAGGTCTTTGAGGCTCCCTAGTTCCAGACAATGAAATGCTTGAAGAACTTCCACATTTTCTTCACTTCCCTGGCATTAATTGGCCTGAATGGTAAGGATACTGGCAAAAAGCACCCCTTCATATGTTCTTTCTGTAAGCCCACAGCATTTTTGAGGATTTGACTCATAAATATTTATGCAATATAAGGATTGCTAAATATGTAAATTTTTAACAAGTGCGTGTTGCACTGAAAATAGGCCACAAGAAAGGGAGAAAGAAAATCTCATCAACAATGAGCCAGCATAAGAACAACAGATAAACAGATATTAGCCATAGAAGAAAACATACTCCAGCTATGAACAACAGCACAACCATAAATGGGAAAAAATCTATGCAATTATGAATGAATATCTTAAAAAGCTAGAAAGCACAAAGTTTCTTTAAATGCAAAACAATAAAACAAAATATTACTTAGTACTCATTGAATAAAGCTGAAAAAAAAATCCCAGAGAAATATAAAACTTACAACACACAACTAATAGTTTTTTTTTTCTTTAGATCATGAAATAAACTTGTGATTCAGCTAAAAAGTTGGCCCACAGTGCTAAACCGTCTATGTCCTGAATGGTTCAGTGTAAATGTATAAAGATTACACTGAGATCAAAGACACCTTTATCTTTTTAACTGTCTATCTTGTCTTGATGTCCAGCTATTAACTCAGATTTTCAGTCTTTATTGAGCTTTATAGTGTTTTTTTTTTTTTAACTTATTTTTATTTTTTTGGTCTAAGTAAGCTTTTAAGATTTCTAAACTTATGGTAATTGATAAAATAACCATTTATATGCAAATGATGACTATGTGTAAAAACTTGGGAAGAATTGTGAAGCCTGAGTAATTTTTCTTTTTGTACTTCATATCAGTAAAAGCCAATGGAAAAAATTTAAACTGCAGAACCAAGCAGTGTAACATTCAGGATTAAGGTTCAGCTATATCTAGAGCAAAAATGTGACTTCGAACATCTTTCTTTCTTTTGATGCAGTCTGGTATGTTTGGGACAACAATTTGCCCAGCCTACCTCACTTTTTAAGTCAAAGTGAGGAAGATTAGTCTTTTCGTCTGCTGAAGGAGAAGGGTGAACTACAAGACTGTATTCTTGTTCCTTGATATTATTTCATTTTATTACTGCTTTGTTTGATTGTATTATTCAATAAAATAGGCATTCAATATTCCTGTCATACATCTTCTGACCCACTCTACTGACTACAAAATTTGCTCTCAAAAGGGTCCATTAGCTGCCTAGCTGTCTACTTGGGGGGTGGGGGGGGGGGGGGGGAGGGGAGGTGGGAGGGGGAAGGGGGAGAGAGAGAGAGGGTATTGTCTTGTAAGAAAAATGACACCAAAACAGGAATGAAAAGGAAGATCAAAACCTCAAAACCAGGCAAAAGCTTGCAGATATTTTTAACATTGACTATGACTAGACTATATATATATACTCTATATAATGGAGGGTTCTCTTCTGAGATTTTGATTGCATAAGCCTCCCTGATCATTTTTCTTCATCCACACACTTTTTATGCTTTAGTCTACCTCTTTTTCCTCCACTCAAGTTTGTTGTCTGTATTTTAGATTAACTTTGGTTTTAAGTCCTTTTAGAACCCTTACAGCAGACTAGGTAAAAATCATTAGTTGAGTAATAAATAAGCTAGTATAGTAATCTCTGTAAATCTTTAGTATTTGAAGCATCTCCTCTCTTTGTTTTTCTTAAAAGGCAATCTTGGGTGTTCAAAAACAAGGCTGCATATATATTTGAATTCCTATGATTCCCTCTAAGATTTGTCAGGGCAGATGATAAATGTTTGAGCTACTTTCAGTAGACCTAGTGAAAGAAAACAGCCTAGATTCATGTTACCTTCAGTAAGAGAGTAAGGATTCTTGTTGTATTTAGATTCTTTTTTCTTCATTAATTTAATGTTGGTGAAAAGCTCTTGATTAACAATTCCAAAAACTGAAGTTGTAGTTGCTCCAACGGAGTTATTTGAATAATGAAAATGATGTCATTAATACTATTGTAAGATTAGCCATGTAAACCTAGCATTTAAAGTGTTCAGTTGCTTTAGGTGTAGTATAATAAGAAACAAACAGTAAACTCTTATGATTGGGATATATCCCTCCCACTTGCAGATGAAGAACTGTTGAACAGACAGAATGAAACTGCGTCCTTGATTTCAAAACCAGGGATTGAACCTGTATCTTTATTTCAATTTCAGTGGGTATTGATTGGAGCTACAAAATCTTCCAGATATCCTAAGGAATTATTAAGGCAGCTGAGCCCATGTTGTTCTTATACTTCCAGGGCTAGTTTAACTTGTGGAGAGGTCGCTTACTACATTGATGCAAAGCACAGGTCCTGCAACCTCCAGATCATCTTCGTAGAATCAGTGGTAAAAACCAATCATGATTGTAAATGTTCAACAGCGAAAAAAAAAAAGAAGTCCAAAGACTCAAAGACTGTGCAATCAAATTTTATGATTTTACAAGAGAACATTCAGAGCTTCTAGAGGGACAGATCAAATCACATCAATGCTCTCTAGTCAGATTCATGACTTCATGGCAATGAAACTATTGATTTTGTGGTTAAGGTACAGGTGGTGTTTTCAAAGACAAAGTAAGGAAGCTAGACATGTGCTCTCCCTGACTTACCTCCTTTAGAATGGAGTATGTAAGTCTTAGAGACCTTTTGAGAAGACATAGCCCTCAACTTATTTTTTTCAGCATCACACTTTTTGTCTTTTTATAGTAATATTTTGTTATATAATCTCAAAATACAAATTAAAACCTTTTTTTTTTTTTTTTAAAAACTCTCTCACCACCCCTTGGCACTACTTTGTCTTCTTTTCTATTCTAAATTATTATCTATTATTATCTATTATCTATTCTAAATTATCTATTTAAATCATCTATCTAAATTATCTATTCTAAATATTCTAAATATTCTAAATTCCTTCTTATTCTAAATTATTGCACAAGACATTGTCATAATTGTTTGTAGTATAATAATGAATAGTTTGTCACATTTCGACAAATGAAAAATCCAGCAACCCCAAGCTCATGAAAATGGTTATTGTGGCATAATTCATCAAATTGTTTCTAAAGCATTATTCAGCCAGGCCTTATGATAAGCTTCAGTCCTGATTATTTCAAAGGTATCAGAGACTGAGTTTGCCATGGCAACATGGGAACTGTTATACAGGTGTCATATAATGAAGCATCTGTTTTGGAGTTTAGGCCTTTTTTTAGAATTGGGGCAAAGAAAATGTTTCTCAATGATGTGTAAAAAAGAGGGTAAATCTTGCCACTAATTTGGCACAAATGGAAAATTTAGTTTGTTCAAAAAATGAATCAGATTAATACACTAAGAATAACAGAACAGGTTGTCACAAGGAGCAATACAGTCCAATTTTGTATTGAGCAAAATTAATCAGAAGTTTAAGCAAAAATAAACATGGCCATGAATTGTTTCTACTCGGTGTGCTTACACCTTAAACATCAATCAATGAAACTGTTTTCATGTGCTAAGTGTTTTAGAGCAAAAACACAACAGGTGCTTTCCATTGAAGTTTGAAGTTCACTTTTAAACTTCCTCCCAAAGGAGTAACAGATGGTGGCTTTGCTTTCTGTAGGTTTATGGGATGTAAGAAACAAAGCACAAGAAATTTGTCTCATTTTCAGGCCTCCTGAATGAGGAGGGCTTACCTTGGATGTAGTAAACTTTTCATGTACTGTTTGTGCAAATTTTTTTTTTTTGGGGGGGGTGGGGGGTAAGTGTTGCCTAAGAGGAAGAAGAAGCTGTGGCTTTTATTGCTGATGTAAAGGGTGAAACAATAACCTGTAGATAAAAGTCTCTTCTCCAGGGGTCAGGATAGCTCCTCAGTAAAATGCTTTCTTTCCTCAGCTGTCTTTCAGACTTCTTTGCTCTGTTAGTTTGTGCCTTTCTAGAACAAAGTGTATTAAATTCAAAATGGGGATATCTTTATGGACCATGTTATGCTGAATGTTACCTAAAATGAGTTATGCTAGACAGAAAGATATATCAGGTTCACAGTTGTTTCAACGGTAATTATTACTGATACCATTTTCAAAATTAAAAAACATTCAATGTTTAAGACTTAATACTTTAACACGTGGAAGCATTCACATAAAATAGATTAGAAAATATTGAAGTTTTCATTCAAACCTTTTCTCTCAGAAGAAATTTGGATTTTCTACTTTTTTTTTTTTGGTAGGAAACATTTATTTTGTTCAAGAGCACTATATTCATTCTTTCTCTCATTGACTTACAGAAGAGATAAACAGAGTAATATATTTTTTTCTGAGTCTGTGTCTTAACATACAGGGATTACTTGTGCACGTTTTAGAAGTTACAAGTCTCCAAATCAAATGTAAAAATCTAAATTTTATCTAGCAGTCAGTGAAGAGACAGTTTAATGTTCATAGTGTAATGGATAGAACACTAAAATTATCCTAGGTTACATAGGAAGATGAATCACTTGCAGCTTTTTAGTGCTGTTCTTATTCTTGAAAACTAAGGGTTGCAACAGCCATGTCAAGGGGCTCCTGATGACATGTAGATGGAAGATCTGTTGCTGATTGTATGCAGTACTGCAATTTAAATTAAAATAAAAGTCTAGGATTATGAGCTCTGATAAACAAAAGGCAGCCTTCCTTAACTGATACTTTTTTTTTTTTTTCTTTTCTCCTCAGTGTCTATTAGCAGGGTTTTAGGCCTATGATACAGAGCAGTTCCTGTGGTTTTTGTTGGTGATTTATGTCTGCATACATAACTGACTGCTTTTGGTCTGGTCTCAATGTCTCTTAAAAACTGCAAGCTTCCCAGTCTTCACTGTATGTTCTGTTTATGTACTGAAGACTTAAAGAAAAGGAGGTAGGTGTATGAGAGAAACTGAATGTGTGGTAAAGCACGTTTGTTCTTTGGCTTAAGTAATATGTTTGCGCACTCTTTTCTGTAAAAGTTGTGGAGCCTTGGCAATAAAATACCTCTTCAGAAAGCTTTTGTTGTAAAACTAACGATTGTATGTGTGAGGTTTCATTTCTTGCCTGGCGTTCTGGGGGCTTTGCTTTAAGATTCCACCTACTTCTTTGTCTTGCTATGTGGTAAGGCAGATAACTAGTTTGACAGATATCCGGGAGGGCACTTACCAATGGCTATAAAGACTTGAGTTCTCTCCTATTCTGTTGTGGTGGTATGTCAAAGTCATACAAATTTTCTCTTTGCTCTAGTTCCCAAACTATAAAATGGGAATAATATCACTGTTTGGCTTCACAATGGTGCTGTGAAGCACCTGTTAAAATCTGTGAGCTATTTAGATTTTATAGCGATGTGTGTTCAGAAATCTATGGAAAACTGAGACAAACAGATTTCTCTCCTTTCAATGGTATGTCCTTATCCTTTCTTGATTTTTTTTTTTTTTTTGGTTAAAATAATTAATTGGGAAGTATGGTTATTCTCTTTTTCTGAAAAAGTTAGCAATAATCACAGACAGAATTTTGTGTGTGTATAGGCAGATAGAAAAAGAGGATCATCAAAGATTAACCTCAGGCTGTATGAACCTAAAATAAAGCAATCCCATATGAACTGTGGGACTTATACAGAACTTTACTTGCCAGTAAAAGCCATTAACCCCATGACAGTACCATAAGCCCCTTTATATTAGGAAAAGCAATTTTAAACTCTTGAGTGATTCCTGACGGAACTTTCTGTACAAATCACAGTCCAAACATACTTCATTAGTCTCTCCTATTCAGCATAGTTTGTGTTATCTCAAAGATGTTCTTGGCAGCAAAGATGTATAACATACATACTTTAATAATATAGCAAGAGAAGTGTAGTATAGTATGCTTTACAGGATATTTCTCTTATGGTGGTGCCCAGTCCATCTTATGTGATAAAGAATTAATCAAGTAACACAGAACAAATAGCTGCCTTGCCTTAGCTAAAGTATATGTTCATACATTGCTATGCAGTTACAGGAAATTATGTTTTCATGACCACTAAATAAAAAATAAAGCATCTTGCTTTACATTTGGAAGAATAAGGAAAAAGAAATGCAGAAGAGCTCAAGGACACCAATGCAGGGAAAGATGAAAAGTAGAGAAGAGAATTGGCATATATGATTTTGTTTTTATTATATTTACCAAACCTAACCCAGCAACATGATGAGATTGAAAGGGTGTTTCTAGAAATTATAGTGAAATTATTTAGTACAAGTTAAAGCTATTATATTTGGTTGGGGAAAAAAAAAAAAAAAGTTTGCTATAAAGAGAGCTCTCAAAAGCAGGAATGTGGGAATGTGGAGATGAAACAAGGCATTGATCCTGCCTCACTTTTTCCTAAGGTGTACCAGTTCTGTGAAAACCTTTGTAAAGGTGTGATCCAGGTCATACCCCAAGTCCATATCATCACTTTAACGAACATTGAAGATCACACAGGAATGTTGGTCAAGGAATCTTTTTTTTATTCTGTGAGCCAGGAAGAAATTTTGCTGACAATTCAGCTGTCTAGAAAACTGCTCTTTTTTCCTGTTGGTATTGAGATTGACATGTAGGTTCTTGCCTTCATTTAGGTGAACCTGAGTTTAAATTCATCATGCTCATGATGTACCATGCTTATGCTTCACCACAATGGTGTGAAGTAGCTGAAGACTTTGAATGAATAAAATTATTTCTGCAGCATTTTGGGGAAGACTTCTTTTCCAAGGTGACAGAAATTCACAGTTACAATTGAGTTAAAAATACATATTATACATAAATTTATAATACTTTACTATTAAGGTTGTATATTTCAAACAGTGGGGAGAGATCTCATTTCACTGCATCTTTTGATTCAGTGCAATTACCTGAGACATGAGCAATTGAGAACTTTCCAGTGTATATGAAAAAACGTCTTAGGGTGAAAGAAATTTTTAAAAGATATTATCTCTGAATTTTGAGACAGAATGAGCACCTGGTTTCCCCAGAGGGGACATTTCTTCATTGTCATCTCACCCAGTTTCATCTGCCTTATGGTTACCTTCTTCTGCTTGCACTGAGTTGATTCATCTCACTTTATAGAGAATATGTAGTGATGTCAGTTCAGGACTGTCACAGGCAGCTTCCAGCGTTCCCTGCACTTTCTCTGTAGTTGGAATGTCCCACAGCTTGCCTGTCTTCCCCAGAGCAAAGACGATGAGAAGCAAGACAAGCATAGGTCTGTTAGGTGTGGTTTTGTGAGGATTTTTTTGCTGGTGATGCTGGTTTTTTTTTTGTGGTGTGGGTAAAACTGCATCAGTATATTTATGTAATATAAAAAATGATGTATTGCATATATCTATATGTTATATTTAATCATGAAGTTTGAATGCCATCATAAAGAAAGTGCAAATTTCTTTTGGGTCAGATATTATGAAGCTTCATTTTATTTTTGCATCTGATTTCTGAACTATTTTCTCTGAAGGAGTGTACTACTCTGTGTTGATTCTTGTTAATGTTATTGGCACATAAATCTATCTATTAGCTTATTAGTATACTGAGCTCTTTGCAGTAAAATGGTATTCTAGACAATATAGAAGTAAATATTAAAGTAGACGTGTCATCATATTTATACTATGCAATTCCATAATCTAGAGCATATTTTGAATAATTCAGTAAATGTAAATTAATATGGAATGACTCTTTTCCTTTAGATGTTAGGAAACTGAGTTGATGCATATGATCTATACAGTAGAACTGTGTTCAGGATCCCATTACATGAGAAAATATTTCAATCTGTCTTATCAAGATACCAGTAGTCAGCAAAAAATGGTAGCTATATTTCAAAATGTCAAATTAATTTGTGGAAGGGGCAATTTGACTGTGTTACAGGCTATCAGTTTGGAAATTGAATCTCTAGCTTGCCAATTTTACTTGATAAAATTTACTTTTTCAGGCTTTTTCTTTAGACTTTCTGCTGCATAACTTACAGGGTACTTATATGTGCCTCCTTTGGATTTATTGGTTAATTCGCAAAGGGAGTCTTTTAAATATATTATGTGTTGGCTTTTTCTGTTGTTCAAATTTCAGAAATGTGCTAGGTTAAAGTTTGGACTAGATAATCTTAGAGGTCTTTTCCAGCCTAAATGATTCTATGATTCTAAAAAATATTACATTTTACTGAGTACAGTGAACTGTTTAATGAGTCAAATACTCTACGTTGTGATTCCAAACTAGTTGGTGGTTGGGCCCATAGAGAAGTTGTTTGTTAATGGAAGATGCCATGAGCTTTTAGAAGAATATTCATAAGGAGTTTTCATGTGTATTTGGCTGCTCTTGGAGGTGGATGAAAAACTTCTTGGTCTTGCTTTTGAGTTTTCCATACATACAAAAATATTAAGAAATTCCCTTGAAGAAACTTCCTGTTTATTGTTTTCACATAGTAGAGTGGAGGTGAGAAAGCTAAGGAGAGCATGTTTATCATGGAAATTTTTAGTTCATCTCCTCTTGTTTTGATATCTGTGTCTGAGACAGTCATTGCCTCCTGTTTTGCTGTTATCAAAGGTGGTAATGCTTAGACTCTTTTGTCTGACAACTGCACTAAAAAATAGATACAATGGTTTTGCTTATCAAACAGTTCTGTTTAGTTTCTTTTACTAGCTTGATAATGCTTCTATTATTTTGTCTTTTGTAAAGATCGTTTAAATACTATATCTTCATCACCATTATCGCAAGGCCAGTTTTATTCTTGGTTCTATACCAAACCTTAATGCGTCTCATTTACAAAGACTTCTGAAATTTTGCATGCATCAACATACTTCACAAGCTGAACATAATTTATGACCTAGTGATTTTGTTTTTTGGTTGTTGTTTTGTTTATTTTGATATCATGAGAGAATAACATTAATGCAGCATGTTCTAAACTTGCGCTGGTATACAGATGTTGCATACATACTTATGTGTGTAAAAGATGATGTTCCTTATGATAGTCCTAAATAGAGGCTGTAATAATGGCAAAAAATATTTACATAATCTGATTTTTTTTTTTCAAGAAAATAGTATACTTTTTTTTTTCTGTCTGTTTGTTTTCTATATTACTCATTTTGTTAGGGGTGTTAAGCCATTACTGTATCTTTCTGGCAACATAGCCACAGAAGGTCTTTATCATGGGGGGAGAAGCCAATTGTATATCCATTATGAAAAATCTAAAGTGATAGTCTATAAGAAATTGTGTTATGGTTTCTTTTTCTTCCATTTTATTTCTTCCAGTTTACAAGTAAAAAGATATTTTTAAAGAAACTTCAATTTTTGCCTTACATGCAAAACAACCTCATTGTATATGTTTAATCTTAATTCAGTCATGAAAGCTTGAATACCACCTCAATGACTAAATTCTTTAGAGTCAGAAGTTGGAAGCACTAATTACAGGTCTTTGTGCTTACAACTGACTTCAGAATTGTTCAATTCATTATTCTGCTTTCACAATAAATCCCCGTTAGCAAAGATTATAAAAAGACTTGTCATTCGAAATGGCATGGGGCGTTTTCTCTTGATTAAGATGAGGAGTCAAGAAAGCTGACCCAGCAATGAATCTCTGACAACCTCTGTGTTTAGAGGTCCTGGCAGTCTTCTGCTGATTAAGCCCATCTGTAAAAACTGTTCTAATATAAGAGCCTGATTCTGTAAGATTTTAAATATCTTAATTCCCCTTGATTTTCACAGCATTCCAGTTTTACAATAACTCCTCATAAACAGAAGTTGATGGATCAAATTGCTGAACTCCTTACTCTATATCCAGTCTCAAAGAATGCACCTTTCATTCTGTTACAATATTGGTACATTTTGCTGACTGAATATATGGCATCTTTTCCTCCATCTTCTGCAGCATCAGATTTCCATAACTAGAGAGGGCCCGCAGTATTGGTCATTTCCCACATCATGAATAAGATGTTCATCTGTGAAATAGCAACAATACCTATTATTTAATTGACTTTCCCCCCACACATATGCACACAACTACATTCTAAAATGGCTGATGAAAGATAATACATGGTATCTTTCAGACTCTCCTAGCACTTGACTTCTTCACTGAAAATGCCCTCCACACCTTTGGTGTTACCTTGGGGGAAACTATTCTGCCAAATGGAAAAGTCCCTACAAAAATAAGAACATCAAAGTCAAATAACTAAATTAGTTATTTTTAATGACTATTGCTGTCGCACTAAATTTAAAGCGTAGTTACATATCTAGTGAGCTGAAAGTAAGCAGGGTATGATAAAAATATCAACATAGAAAACCATTAAAAAAATGTTAAATGTTTTTTGACATGCCTTTTTTTTTTTTTCCTAGTTGCTTATTTGGAAGTTTTATACTAGTTTCTAATCATGTCTTGAAGCTTTTCCTCTGCAAACATAAGGACTAGAAACTTTTTTTTTTTTTTTTGGTTTTAAATTAAACTCTCTTGTAAACATTTTGGTCCAGCGAGCTGAGTTTTTTGAGGAAGAACCCAAATATTTTGAGACTTGCAGTATAATTTTCAGAATTGTTGATATTGTAGTCAGGTCCAAATGTAGTCCTCAGCTTCTGTCAAGTATGCAGCTAATATACAGCATACACGAAATCAGAAATGACAACTTCTCAATGCACTTTGGTGTTGAAGAATGAGAGGGGTTCTCTGCAAGTAAATGTAGCATTATTTCTAAAGCTCCTTATGGCCCCATAGAAGAGTTTCTTCTTTTGCCCCTCTTTCCTTTCCTCACCTGAGACCTGCAATAGACTTAAAGAAGCAGTATATGTATTTTACTTGCAATTTGAATGACAGTACAAGAATTTAACAAAAAGAAGGGTGTTATGAGACATAGCAGAAGGTAGCAGAAGTAATTGTGTTGTGAGAAACAAAGTCATTGTCTTATGATAGTAAGAAACACCACTTTTCTCTCTTTTTTTTTTTTAAATTAACTTGAGCACATTTCAAATGCCATGAATCTTTTGTCTGAGTTAAAATTTTGGCTCTGTGCCAAACAATTGCTTTTTAACTCTAACATTATCAGTTTTCTAGTTAAATATGATCATAAACAGAAATATCACCATCTGTGGCAGTCATTCACAATGAAGATATTGTCAGAAATGAAGTGGAAAAACTCACTCATTCTCTTGAAGTAATCCAATACTATGTGGGCTAAGTCATGCACTAGGGTGGATTAAACAAATTCTGCCGTATTCAAAGTTTTAATCTGTGTTTGCCAATTCCCTAATGTATTTTGGGATTTTGGGGTGGAAATAAAATGTTTTCTCATTTTCAACCTCTTTTTCTTCCCCTTCCCCATAACAAAAAGAACAGTGCAAATGAACACTGAAAGTGGATGTGTTCAGTGTGTAGCGGTATTTCTGTTTTTCTTGTATGTTTGTCCTCTCTGTTTTACAAGGAGAAAAAAGGGATTTCAAGTTGTGGATGATTTTTGAGAACCAAATTTCTGTTTTCCAGTTAGTTGCATTTGTTTATCTTCCCATGGAACTTAAGAAATAAATAGTTCTCTCAAGGCATTTTCCATTTAGCAAGGAGTATTGAAACTTTCTATTTATTTATTTATTTTAAAGTTCCATTCCCCCAATTCATTCAGACATATATGCAGCCATTTTTAACTGAAACCACAGTTTACACACCCCTGACAATTGCTTTATGTTGGTGGCCACAGTTTTATATAATTTGTGATCACACTGTTACTCTGCTACACTCCAGTCTTCCCTCTCAACTTGCTGCTGGGGTTGGGCTGCCTGTGGCTCTCAGTGGGTATGGCATCTTGGCACTCAACACATATGTTATTCCTATTTCTGTCCACTGGATTCACATTCAGACCTTGCATAATGAGTTGAAGGATGACAGTTCATCATCAGGGAGCAACTGCAAAAGTATTCAGTTCAAAATAGAGTTAAACACAACAATTTCTTTTCAGTCTTGTTAAAGCTGCTCTCTTTTTACTCCACTTCAAGCTACATCATATGAAGGTTTAGTAACTGTGCGATATTGATTTGAAGTGCAATAATGTACTTGAAGATTCACTTCCAAGACTGAGATGAAAGCTGTGTATTTTTCCGTGTCAATGGCAGTAGTAATATGGTTGTCCATACACTAAGAGTAAAAGGTTAAATACTGTATTTGTTTGTTTTCTCCCAAATCTCTATCAAAACTTTTATGTCATCTGTTCAGACTCATGGTGTCCTTTCTGCTTACCTGAAATGTTGTGCAATTCCTGCACTGCATGTGTGTGCATTCAGTGACATACCTTGGGAGAACAGCTAGCCTATAAAATAAGATGACATATAGCATTATTTTTCCAGTAAATATATTAACCATAGGTAAATTACACTGTGCATTGTTCAGTTTACACTGTGAAACGTTGCTGGGAATGGTCATTGCAATGCAGCGTATGTTTCTCTCTGCTCTACCCTTATCCTGTTTCAAGTACCACCATCCCAGAAAGAGTGGCTAACTGTATTTTAGTTGTTAGTTTTAAAAACTATACTGTTATTGTATGTAAGCAAATGTTTGCTTACAAAGTAGAAGTGGCTATACCTATAATGCCTCTGGGATTCACAGCCTCACCATGCTCCCAAGATGCAGCTCCAACTGTCAGTATTGCTCTTGCAAAAAGATTGAAATCCTACTTGCCGTTGCAGCAAATGAGGTTGGGGACTTTACAGGAAGGGCTTCAGACTGTTTGTCTGTTTCATATTGATCACATGAAGGTGTCAGAAGAGATGGATAGTACATGATAATGCCTGCTGGAAACCTACCTAGATGGCAAGTAACAGTATGCACTTCAAAATGCAGGGCATGCTCAGGGTTTTCCCTTTGTGCGTGTAAATTGATTCACATGGGGTCTTACCCTTATGTTTCTGAGAGTAAATAGCATGAGAGTTTCTATTTGGTGCATATGTGCTGGCTTTTCTGCAAATTCTCCCATCAATAGAGGAAACGGTAATGCTTTATTTTAAGTAATTGATTCTATTTAAGTTTCGTTATGATTGTGTTCTGACACTACTGTATTTTAATAACTCCAAATTAAATGTTTTGTAATTTCTATTCCATGAGAAAAATTTCAGCAGCAATGCTTATCTGCAATTCTGTAACAGTGAAAGCAAAACACAAGCACTTTAAACTAGTCTTTCCCAGAGATGAAAAATTCATTTTTTTTAGAGCAGCTGAAATAAGCAGTGGCATTAATGTCATTTGTGACAGATACCTTCCTGATTGAAGTGCAGTGTTGATTTGTACTTTGAAGGGTAACTTGAAGAAAGTTTGTGCACTTGTTTGCTGAGTTTTGTTAGTGTAACCCCTTTTTCACAAGGGAAGACAAATCCTCTCTCCCACCATTTGGGCTCAATAAGACTTTTTTTTTTTTTCTTTCTGCTTCATTATGGCAACTGATATAGGCCAACTCTCTCTTTTTTCCAGGGCAAGATCCATTTGGACATCTATACCTGAAAGGACATCAAAGAGAAGGTCAAGCTTTCCTAATAATAATAATAAAATAATAATAACAAATAAAAATAAATAAATAAATATAAATATTTTGTAGATAGCATGGGATAGAAATTATCCCTGATGGTCTATTGACTGGAAAAGAAAATACAATAATGGGACAAAGGTGCATGATATGAGTGTAATATCTGAGGTCTCTTTATGTTGTCTTTCATTTTCTTTTGTTTTTGCATGTTTGGACTGTAACCTTCTGGGGACAGGAGTTTTCAAGTGGTGTTTCCTTGCTATGGAGAGAGAGAGAGACGGGGGCTTATTGCCACAGTTATTACTAGAAGACCAGCTGAGGACACCGAGAGCAAAGGTAAAACAGCTCCTTTTCATTGGAAAGGGGTAATAACATGTTGGAAGGAGTCCAGCTCTTCCTGGCTTGGAAGAGTCTACCTATCTGTTCTGTGTTGTTGATCATTTTCCCCTCACATTTGTGTTCTAAGTGCTGTCTTGATGTGAAATGTCTTATTTTTCTTGTTACTTTTTTAATGAAGCCTTTTGGTCAAGGTAGCCTGCAACATAGTGCAGCACAAAATTATGATCGGAGTGTTTAGTTCCCTTTGCAGTCTGTGAGACAGCCTTATGTAGATTAAAATAATGTTGCCTCAGTTTACCAGTCTGTCAACTGAAAATGAAACATACTGGGGAGAAATGCCATACAATCCTTATAATGATACATAACTTGAAGATGAACATCCAATATTGTAGGCACACAATGGAAAGTAGAAGAAGAGACAGGGCAAATCGTAAAGTTAATTGCCATATAACCTTAAGTACTCCTTGTCTCCCACAGAGTTATTATATTTCTTTTTCTCACAGGTTTTGTTCATTTTTTAATTCCTGTTCCAGGTATCCTTAAAAAGCCTGTGTCAAGATTTCTACATAATGCAATGTCCCTGATTATAAACTCTTAAGCATTTTACTTGTTTATACTTTACACATGCAAGTTCATTTCAACTGCACTGTACAATGTAAAGTCCTGTGCACAGTGATTTGTGTGTGTGTGTGTGCCCCGAGGGGTTTTAAGCATAGCTTCCTAAGGCAATAAGGTTATCTGCTCACAGTTAATCTGTCAGTAAGTTTTGAACTCCTAATTGTAACCAAATTTTGAATGCGATTAGGTGGAGGAAGTAGAAAGCAGGTATTATTTTTGGCAATTATCTTTTGCTAAAATGCTGAGTATTTGTCATGACAACTGACAACACTGTTCTTCCCACAAGCCATGGCATGTCTATCTCTGGAAGACCACGTTGTTCCTTGCCTATGGCTATAAAAAAAATATGAAAATTTAAAGCTAAAGTGCTGGGAAATAAGAATGAGGAAGAAGAAACAAGCTTCATCTTTTGAATGATTTTTTTTTCAAATTTTTCCACTCTACATCTTTCTTTGCTATAGATTCTAGATACTTTCCTTTTCTATAGATCTTTATTTTTATAGTTTGTATTTCTGTAAGTCCTCCTTCTCAGCTCCAGTCTTTGCCAGCTTTGCATCAGTTTTGACTACTCCATTTCCATCCAGTAATTTTCTTCTGTCAGTTTGTGAAGATCAAATTGTATTGATTGCATATTTTGATCAATGGACTTATGTAAATTTATCATGTCCCTAACTATTCCTCAAATATAATGTTGCTTGCCTTTTTAGGCAAAAAGCCTCCTGATAGTATACAGGCTTTATTGTGTGTGTGTGTATATATACATATATATATATATATATATATGTGTGTGTGTGTGTATATATGTGTTTTTTCCCACTGGGAAAATCGAATTCAATATGTTTTGAACAAGCCTGAAATGTTCTAAGCCAACAACAGAGCCAGCTGAATCCTTATGAAAAATTTCTGCCAGGCTTGCAGAGTATTTGCATGGACTTAGAAAACAGATCACAAAATTATTCAGTATGATTCTCAAAGTATGCAAATGTTGCCTTTAAGAAGCAGACATATGAAGAAAATCATTTGTTCTTCTTGTTCATCTTAAGAGAATATTTCCCGTGTTTCACTCTTTTCTATAAGTAATTGACAGGAATTCTTTTTATTTTCTCCCACGGTAGGTTCAGAATTAATTTTTTTTTTCTTTCTCTCTAGATCCTTTTCTCTCTTCTGTCTTATTTATTTATTTCACTCCTCTACACAGTACTATTCTCTGCTTGTTTATTATTTGTACCTCTCTTGGGGCAGTCTCAAATATATTCAATTCTCATGGCAAATGGCTACAAGTAAATAAAAATTAGTTCAGGAATTGGCCTAGAGAATAATAAAACTAAACAAACAAACAAAAAGAATAAAACCTTCTAAATTAATAAACATTTACTTAAATTTATCACCTGTGTTTTCCAATACTGGACCTAAAAAGGAAATATGGATCAGTAATAGGGGAAACAGGCAAAATATGGAGTTCTAATATCCTCTTATATTATTAACTAATTTTAATTTCCCATTCTTCATAGATCTTTGGGTCCAGTCTTGTTTATACAGCTTCATGAGGGACAAAATTCCTAACCTACATGGAACAAGGTAATTAATTCTTCCAGGACTCAAATAAATTTACTTTTCCTTCAAATAATGTATTATTATTTTTGTTTTTATGAAAATAAAAAATAACAACAAAAAAAAGAATCATCTTAAAATTATTATATGTCCTGGTCATTTTAATACTGTGTAATGGAGAAAGCATTTAATTAAAAAGCAATAATTATGGCTGTAAATAGCTACTTACTAGTTTTTGTGGGGTAATACGCTTAAAAAAATATAATCTATAACTTTACCATTTGATCAAGACTGACTCAAATGCTTCATTAAGAATTGTTGTAAGAAATGAACACAAAGGAAGCCACCTCTTCTGTGGGCCAGTTAAGAAATGGTACTGGTCTTAGAACGAAATCCTGAGGCTCTGTTTAAGCCTCATTGATTTTAGTGTGAGTTGCTAGAGCTATCAAGAATAAAATAGATACCTTTGAATGTTCAGCAACAAAGCAGCAGCTCCTGTCTCTGTGTTACTCTAGTGACAAATGCTGCTTGGCTTCTCAGCACAAAAGAGAAGCTATTTTAATAGAGAGAGCTCATGCCTGCAATTCTGATGCTGCCAAGCTTGACAAGGAAAATCCTATCACTTCTACTTTCCTTATTGCTGGTGTTGGTATGGCCTGCATGTAATGGAGCAATAGTTACATTAAAAATATCTGTGTGCAGAGTTGAGAGTCAGGACTCATCTTATAAAGGCAGACAGCAATTCATAAGAGCAAAGTAATGGTATAAATGTATGGAATAAAACATTTCAGACATATCCCATGAAAATAAGAAATGACTGTTACCTAGCTTTCGCATATGGTATTAGAAGCATTCCCTGATAACAGTGTAGCACAAGGTCACCCCTGGTCACTTCCTTTACCTATTACTTGTGTTCACCCATTAAAGTTTATGCTCCATTTACAGCTATAAATGAATATCCTGCACTGCTTTTGAATATTAAATTCCAAATATATCTCAGCATTTTTTTAAATTTGTTTAAAGTGCATGATGATTTTCTCTCGGAGTGTAAGTACTTAAGACTCTCTTTTAAAGTCCCTTTACCTCTGTGGCATTTCTGTTAATTGCATAGAGAAGATACTGTTCAGAAACAGTTGCTCTTATGTTGAATCTTTGTATGCTTTCTGTGTGCTTCTACTGAATAACTAAATGACCCTAATAAGGTGTTCTTAAGAGAAACAGCAAATCATCCCTCCATTCTCTTATCACAGCCATTAGTTTCTTCATTGCACAGTGATTTCTTTCTAACTTTTAAATTCAGTTTTGTTAATTATCATAATAACATCTCCTTACTGAATAGTGAAATATAAAAACGTAACACAGGATTCATGAAAGCCCCCATTGTTTCCATTCATCTCAAATACAGTTACCCAAGTCTGCTGAGCTACATTTCATTTGGATGTAGCTCCCTCGATCTAAATCAAGACGTAGGAATGATGTTACAGAATTCACCTGTACTGTGATTATTGCAACTTTCACATATGTCTGTCCCTTTAGCTGTAGAGCAAGGGAGTAACATCACTGGTCTGTTCTGTGTAGGTTGTGAATTCCGGGCTGTGAAAAATTGCTCATATCAGATGCATGACTGATATATTTTTGAAGCATCATGACAAAATTTTAATTGGTGAATCTGCCTGAATTTTGAAAAAACATATAACTGCCAATTCATTTGTTCCCTAACCTCAGTTCCCCAGCCTTGGGAACATCAAAAAACCACCATAGATTTATTTATTTATTTATTTTTTACATTTTAAGACTGACTTTTTTAGTAGGACATGAATCCCTGTGAATATATGGTTGTGTGTAACTACAAGCATTTAAATATATAATTCAAACTGAAATAGGTAGCTAAGCTAAGAGTGGGCTATTGCAATTACTCTTTGTAAAATTTTCTCTAAGCTTTTAGTACTTCCTAGATTTTTTTCAATTCCAGCTACTCATTAGCACTTCATAAAAGTTATACATTTTTATTATTATTATTGTTATTATTATTATTTTTAAAAAAGGAAGAAAAAATCCCATAAAACCATGGAACTGCTGTCTTAAAAATAGAAAGAACACACTCTTTCCTTGATTCTTCCTAAAGTCAGAGTCAAGCAGAAGGAGAGCTCCTAGCAAGAAATATTCAAGGTGTTCCATACTAACTAAATTTGTATGACTGCTCATGCAGGGAACCAAGAAATTCCAGGAGGGTAACACAAAGAACAAGGGCACTCAGCATGGTTTTCACAGCTTTCTTGAAGATAGACACGAGAGGATGGGCTGTGTGAATATTAAATTTTAAAAGCCCTTTATACTTTAGGAAGCTTTTAAAACTATAAAAAATTCAAAAGGGTTTATAAAAGCTATATATACACTGTCTTCAAAAGAGCTTGAAATATATTTGGAAAGATCAAAGAAGAATATCTTACATTATCATATGGTGGGGGAAGGAGAAGGGAGGGAGGAGAGCAAACAAGTGTCTGGTGTTCTGTGTTACAGGTGAAGAACAGAACTAAGGATAAAGGTATGCTTTTCACAGTCTTATCTGGCACACGCTATTTGCCATCTTCACTTTAATATCTATCTGAGTGCTACTTAGAAAATTGTAGAAGGAGGTGGGGTGTGAAATGTCTGAATAACCCATGATATTCTGTGGAAAAGAAATGTGCCAGCTTTAGTGCTTGAATGGCTCTAATTATCATATTGTGGGCGAGAGTGCTGAAAGCTTAACATTTCAGTGAAGTATGGTGGGATTATACAATGCAAGATGTTGATATGTACCTATAACTTGCATGTGATGTAGTGTGACATTAAAAGAAACAACAGAACACTCTTTGCCTTTAGGCTAAAACCATATGTGAAATTTAGGCCTGTTCTAAAGGGCCTTTTATAAATATTGCATAAAACATATTGCAAGAGGCTTGAACAGTGGTACTTGACGGTTCAAAGAGTTCCTTTGGTTTTACTATGGCAAGTAAGCTTCCAAATTTAAGATTGAAGTACCCTCCATTTCTAAGCAATTACAACATCTTCCAGAACATTGTAGGTGATATTCATTAAGGTTGTATCTTTTGATCATTCCTTCTCCACTCCCCATCCCACCCCTCTTTAAGAGTTGATGTCAGGTTAAATTTAGTTCATGTTTTAAGTTTAAAAAGCTTCTCCACACCCCACCCCCAATATAAATATGTATATCATTAATATGACAAAAAACAATAACCTTACTTCTTTTTATGTTCTTGTGTTTGCAACTGTTTGCAATTTTTTCATTCATTGTCTAAGCAGATGGATGTAACTACCCCCCCCCAAAAAAAAAAAATCAGTCAATTGCTCAGTTGCTTATTTTAAGTATTTTCTGCTTGCTGCTTCACTTCCATTTTGTAGATCTCCATGTTTTTTTTTTTTTCCATAACCATTGGTGCTTTTTTCTCAGTCAAAACGATTTTAACTCCAGCTTATCTTCTTCTCCAGATACATATTCAATTCTTGACCCACCAAAATTAATTCCATCTCAAACACAAATGGTGCCATGTGCAAGTCTTTCTTCTGTTAAAGTCACTCTCACCCCCTAAACCATTATCATTCCTGCTTCTTAGCACTTTCCATCTTGCTATACTAGCTCTCCTGCACCTACATACTGCATTTTGGTCAGAACAGGGCTTTTTCTGCAAAGCACACAGGGGATGTTGGTGTGGTGCCTCTTCTCCCTCTGCCTTTGGCACATGAAGTGGCACAGTGGCTGTTACCATGCACTGCAGTTTGAGGGTGACAGGCCTTCCAGTTTGGCTATGATAGCTGTTTTTGAGCCTGGTTCCTTTCCTGGTCCATAATATGGAGCCAGGAACAGTATAAAAATGTTTATTTTGTTCTTTTGTGGAGCCAACTCTGTTAGCTAGAGGACTGCTTACCTAGTATTTTTTTTTTTTTAATCAATATGAAACTTTAAATAAATGCAAGGGATACATAAAACAGTTGTCTCCACTGTCTCAGTTTGAAACTCCTGAAGGATAAAATTCATTTGTCTTCAAGAGTCATATTTCAATTTTTTAATATTACCAGAGCATACAGATGAGTAACTATGCTTATTAAGGTGGTCAGACACCTTATATATGTGACTGCTATATACTGTGTTGTTCGTGAGGCTCTTTATGATCTACTGAAATCTTCCAACAGCGGTGCATTGTCTTACAATGTTAGACCTTTCATTACTGTGTAGTTCCTCTCCCTCCTTCCCTCCTTATCTTATATAAAAATACAGTATTTATCCCTGTGGATGATACCAACATATTTTACAAACTCTAGCAATTACTGAATACTTTGAATTTGTTTAAACTCACAATAATCCTTTTAAGTATTCTCTTAAAATAGGTATGTGCATGTGGAGATCTATATTTCTGTCTGCCCTGTGAAGCACACAGAAAAGTTGCACATCATATTTATAAGCTCTGTCTTGAATTCTTTCTACAACTAAGACTCCCACTGAAGCTATCAAGCATGTTACTTTCACAAGGAATGCAGACTCCTACTCAAAGTGAATATTTCTTGTTACAGACCAAGCCAGGGGATGCAGAGGGAATACTTATTGTTGCCTTTAAAAGTTAGTCAAGTTTTAAGTCTGTAAGCAATAGCGTTGCAGTAGAAAAGGTGTGCAATGACCAGTAAGCCTCTGCATAAGCAAGCCTGTTCACTTCTCACTGTATTTCTCAAAAAAAAGGAATAAGATGACTTCTAGCACAAAAAGGAGATGGTTTCTGTAAACAAATGAGTAGAACAAAGGAAGAAAATACTCCTTGTGTCAAGGTGTGTCTTCAGCTAGACCACTCTTATGAAGCAGCCATGCCAGATAGGCTCACTTGTGTTTGGGTTTAGATAAGTGCTTTTCCTTGCTGAATGTCCTAATTACCAACAGAGACTCCTGTCAGACCCAAGTTTACCATTTGCTTGTTTACTGTGTCCACATAGGGTTCTGGCTTAAATATTTATTCAGTTTGCTAACCGTGCAGAGTCAAAATGCAATACTGAAACAAAAGCTATTGAAATGTTTTGAATTCTGAAACCAATTTTGGCTTCACTAGATCAGAATGGTTAGTTGCTGTAGCAACAGCATCACGGGGGGTGGGGAGAATTAAACATCATTACAATCAGTTTTGGAGAAGTATTGAATAGCTGCTCAGAGCTTTTCCTCTTGGCATATGGCAAATTGAAAGGTTCATAACATTGTTGCAGCAAGAAGACAACCTGAACGGCTGTTTTTCTTCCCCTGCTCCCTCCAGGGGACAGCAGATTAGCAGCCTTCCTACCAGTGAGAGCCAGAATAACAAACTCTTGTTAGGTGAAAGGTAGTCTAGTGGCTAGGAAGGATAAGGAGACTTTGGCTTTCACTCATGAAACATTTATCAAGCCAAATTCCTGCAAGTAATATCCTTTAACTGCATACGGAAAGTGAAAGATAATGGAGAATGTTTGAACTCTATTAGCACAATAAATTGCATGACAATTTGCAGAGTTCTATAATGCCAGCTAGTGTTAATATGACACCAATGGATGCTAATCAATTTGGAAAAAAAAAAATAAATCAGAAAATGTGAAGGGAAGTTTTGCTATCACATACCTTTTGCTTTGTTTTTAAAGAAAAAGTAACAAAAGCTTAAGTGTTCACTACGTTAAATGTATTATGTTGGGGGCAAGGGAGGGGATCGCTAAAATATTGTGGAATGTGTAGTTCTGTAATAACACTAAATGAGGTAGAAAGTAGGGCAAATCCAACAGTCTTATTCATATAAGCTTTTCAGATGTGTGCTAAAAATTCCTGCCCAACAAGCATGCTAAGAAATCTCAGTTATTTCTTTGATGCATGTCATGCCATAAAAATACAAGAAAACCGCTGTAGTTTTACAGACAGAATCCTGTGATGATGATTTCAATCATTCCAAATGAACAATCTATTTTAAGTGTATGGTTTGGCTGTTAGTTTCCACTTGTGTTTGCACACTTTACTCTTTTGTCCTTTTGACTTTGTATCCATCACTGATTAGGGTAAAGGAACTGCCAAGTGAATGGTCTATTTATTTATTTATTTATTTACTGAAAAATTAATCTCTTGCCTTATCTGAATACACCAGATTTTTTAATTTTTATATTTTTCCAACATACGTAAATGAAAAAAATCAGTAGTGATAATCACAGAATCACAGAATCGTCTAGGTTGGAAGAGACCTCCAAGATCATCTAGTCCAACCTCTGCCCTAACACTAATAAGTCCTACACTAAACCATATCACTAAGCTCTACATCTAAATGTCTTTTAAAGACCTCCAGGGATGGTGACTCAACCACCTCCCTGGGCAGTCCATTCCAGTGCCTAACAACCCTTTCTGTAAAGAAGTTCTTCCTAACATCCAACCTAAACCTCCCCTGGCGCAACTTTAGCCCATTCCCCCTCATCCTGTCACCAGGCACGTGGGAGAATAGACCAACCCCCACCTCTCTACAGCCTCCTTTAAGGTACCTATAGAGAGCGATGAGGTCTCCCCTGAGCCTCCTCTTCCCCAGGCTAAATAAGCCCAGCTCCCTCAGCCGCTCCTCGTAAGACTTGTTCTCCAGACCCCTCACCAGCTTCGTTGCCCTTCTCTGGACTCTCTCGAGCACCTCCATGTCCTTCCTGTAGCGAGGGGCACAAAACTGAACACAGTACTCAAGGTGCGGCCTCACCAGAGCCGAGTACAGGGGCGACAATCACCTCCCTAGACCTGCTGGCCACACTGCTTCTTATGCAAGCCAGGATGCTGTTGGCCTTCTTGGCCACCTGAGCACACTGCTGGCTCATATTCAGCCGACTATCAACCAGTACTCCCAGGTCCTTCTCTGCCAGGCAGCTTTCCAACCACTCATCTCCCAGCCTGTAGCGCTGCTTGGGGTTGTTATGCCCCAGATGCAGGACCCGGCACTTGGCCTTATTGAACTTCATGCAGTAGACCTCAGCCCATCGCTCCAGCCTATCCAGATCCTCCTGCAGAGCCTTCCTTCCCTCGAGCAGATCGACACACGCACCTAACTTGGTGTCATCTGCAAACTTACTGAGGGTGCACTCGAACCCCTCATCCAGATCATCGATAAAGATATTAAAGAGGACTGGCCCCAGCACTGAGCCCTGGGGGACTCCACTAGTAACGGGCCTCCAACTGGATTTGACTCCATTCACCACAACTCTTTGGGCCTGGCCATCCAGCCAGTTTTTAACCCAGCAAAGCGTATGCCAGTCCAAGCCACGAGCAGCCAGTTTCTTGAGGAGAATGTTGTGGGAAACGGTGTCAAAAGCCTTACTGAAGTCAAGGTAGACCACATCCACAGCCTTCCCCTCGTCCACCAAGCGCGTCACTTGGTCATAGAAGGAGATCAGGTTCGTCAAGCAGGACCTACCTTTCATAAACCCATGCTGACTGGGCCTGATCGCCTGGTTGCCCTGCAAGTGCCGCGTGATGACCCTCAAGATAATCTGCTCCATGAGCTTCCCTGGAACTGAGGTCAAACTAACAGGCCTATAGTTCCCTGGGTCTACCCTCCAGCCCTTCTTGTAGATGGGCGTCACGTTTGCTAGCCGCCAGTCGACTGGGACCTCCCCTGATAGCCAGGACTGCCGATAAATAATGGAAAGCGGCTTGGCCAGCTCCTCCGCCAGTTCTCTCAGTACCCTCGGGTGGATCCCATCGGCCCCATCAACTTGCGTACATCCAAGTGTTGTAGCAGGTCGCCAACCATTTCCTCATGGACAGCGAGGGCCACATCCTGCTCCCCATCCCCTTCCACCAGCTCAGGGTAGTGGGTATCCAGAGAACAACCAGTCTTGCCGCTAAAGACTGAGGCAAAGAAAGCATTGAGCACCTCAGCCTTTTCCTCATCTTTTGTAACTAAGTTTCCCCCCGCATCCAGTAAAGGATGGAGATTCTCCTTAGTCCTCCTTTTTGTGTTGATGTATTTGTAAAATCATTTTTTGTTATCTTTAACGGCAGTAGCCAGATTGAGCTCCAGATGAGCTTTGGCCTTTCTAATTTTGTCCTGCACAGCCTCGCAACATCCTTATAGTCCTCTTGAGTAGCCCCCCCTCTTTTCCAAAGATTATAAACCCTCCTTTTTCTCCTAAGCTCGAGCCACAGCTCTCTGCTCAGCCAGGCCGGTCTAGTTCCGCGTCGGCTCGTCTTTGGGCACGTGGGGACAGACTGCTCCTGAGCCATTAAGATTTCCTTCTTGAGGAGCGCCCAGCCTTCCTGGACTCCTTTGCCCTGCAGAACCTCCTCCCAAGGGACTCTGCCAACCAGTGTCCTGAACTGCTCAAAGTCAGCCCTCTGGAAGTCCAAGACAGCGGTTTTACTGGTCTCCTTCCTGACTTCACCAAGAATAGAGAACTGAACCATTTCGTGGTCACTCTGCCCAAGACAGCTCCTGACCACCACATCTCCCACCAGTCCGTCACTGTTTGTAAACAGAAGGTCTAGCGGGACACTTCCCCTGGTAGGCTCTCTAACCAGCTGCATCAGGAAGCTATCTTCCACACTCTCCAGAAACCTCCTAGACTGCTTTCTCTGGGCTGTGTTGTGCTTCCAGGATATGTCTGGGAAGTTGAAGTCCCCCACGAGAACAAGCGCTGACAATTTCGCAGCTTCTGCCAGCTGCCTGTAGAACTCCTCATCAGTCTCCTTATCCTGGTTCAGTGGTCTGTAACAGACCCCCACCAGGATGCTTGCTTTGTTGGCCTTCCCTCTGATCCTAACCCACAGGGACTCAACCTTATCATTCCCAGCCTCAAGTTCCTCAACATCTAAACACTCTCTAATATAGAGAGCCTTACCACCACCCCTTCTGTGCTGCCTGTCCCTTCTGAAGAGCCTATAGCCAGACATTGCAGCACTCCAGTCATGAGAGTGGTCCCACCACATTTCAGTGATGGCAACCAAGTCATAGCCTTCCCGCTGCACGATGGCTTCCAGCTCCTCCCGTTTGTTGCCTATGCTGCGTGCATTAGTGTAGATGCACTTCAGTCAGGCCATTGCCTTCTTCCCCGGCTTTGCCATTGTTCCCCCCGGCACAGCTCCAATAGGCCTTCTTTCAGCCCCATCCCCCTTCTTTCCTAGTTTAAAGCCCTCTCAACGAGCCCTGCCAGCTCCTGGGCTAAGATCCGTTTTCCCCTTAGAGATAGGGACCCGTCTGCAGCCATCAGGCCAGGTGCCAGGTAAAGCGCTCCATGGTCAAAAAAAACAAAATTTCTGTGTTGGCACCAGCCTGTGAGCCACGTGTTAATCAGGTGGGCTTTCCGGGTCCTCTCAGTACCCCTCCCTGCTACTGCAGGGATAGACGAAAACACCACCTGCACTCCCGCTCCAGCCACTAACCGTCCCAGTCCCCTAAAGTCCCGTTTGATAGCCTTCAGGCTTCTCTCTTCAAGATCATCACTGCCAGCCTGGACTATCAAAAGAGGGTAATAGTCAGAGGGGCGAACCAGGTTGGGAAGCTTTCTGGCAACATCCCTGACCCTGGCCCCAGGGAGGCAGAAGACTTCCCTATGGGTAGGGTCAGGTCGACAAACAGGGCCCTCTGTTCCCCTGAGAAGGGAGTCGCCTACTACGATCACCCTTCTGTCTTTCTTGGTGGAGGCAGTCTTGAGGCGTGGAGTTGGCTTCCTCGCCCTAGGCATCCTCCTGGGTAGACTTTCTACCTCGTCCTCACTCACCGGTCTCTCAAGCTCCAGGGCCTCAAATCTGTTGCATAAGGGCACCTGGGAAGGTGGGGCTGGTAGGGGGGGGCGTTGCCTGAAAGGTCGAGCAGGGACCTGTCTCCATCCCTCCTCAACTTCTAGGTCCCCTCCCTCTGCCCGACAGAGACAGAGCAGGGGGTCCATCCCCATTAGGGGTGTCTCACCCCGGTACCTCTCCTTCAGGCCCTGCAGGGAGTCACTCCACCAGTCTATCTCCCGCTCACACTCCCTAATAGCCCTCAACCTCTCCACCTCCTCTTTGAGTTCTGCCACCAGGCGGACCAGGTCATCCACCTGCTCGCACCTCACACACATGGCACCTCTGCCTCCCTCAGATGGCAGCAACAGGCTCAGGCAGTCCCTGCACCCAGAGACCTGAACTGCCGCATTGTTGAGCAGGCAGTCAGTCTGGGTGGCCACAGACTTTCTAGAGAAAGTGCTCTGCCTGGTGAAGACCATCGCAGCCCGCCTAGTAGTCGACAGCCGTTAAAGATGTTCTTATGGGCGGGGGGAAACTCTGCCCTCTCCGCCCTCCCTGCTCACCCTGCCTGCGCGAACTGCCGCGCCCACCCTTCTGACGCGTCACGCCCTGTTTGCCCGCCCTGTTCGCCGCGCTCCTGGTCGCTCGCGCTCCCTAGGGGCTGCTTTTGAACGGCTCGGGAGGGGGCGCTGCTGGCTCCGCCTACGCCTCGTCAGCCTCCCTCGCGGGGGCTGCCGGGTCCTGGCGGCTCCCTCGAGCAGCCTCGATGTCGGAAAAAAAGCCCTGCCTGTCCCGATCCCCCGCTCCGCTGCAGAACGCGTCTGCCCCGGAGCCGATCACCTCAGCAAGTGGCTGCGAAATGGCAGTGTCGCCCGATTTAAATGGCCCGCCGCTGAGCCGATCGCCTCGGCAAGACTGCTGAGTAACTGTTACTTAGTGTGTAGTCATGGAAATAAAAATGAAAACTACCATATGCTTTGAATAATGAGACTCTCTACTTAATAGCACTTACAAAGAATAAAGAACTTTTTATAGCAGAGACAGTAGTCCTGCTTCTCAGGTGTTCAAAAGCTCTGCATTACAGTTCGAGGGTATGTACTTTGGGACAGTATCTCATGAAGGACTTGGACACCTTCCTGTTAAATGTCACAATTTTTAGGGGTCTGATATTTAGGTTATTATCCCAGAACTTTACTGAGACCTTGTCAGCTCCTTTATTTTGCTTTGGTAGCATCCTGTTTTCTGTTTTGAGTGATTCTTGGAAAACGGATTTCCCATAGAAGCAGTCATTTTGAGCATTCTGGTGAATAACAGTTAAATCCCATGTTTACTTCCTGCATGCCCCAGATCTGTTCATGCACAGAGAGCTTGGTGTGCCTGTGTCAATTGACCATGCACTGCATGTGCAGAAGCTCTGACGACTGCAGCACAAAGACATTGCACAGCTACAGTAAATATTTAGTAAGGAAGTTTCAGCTTCCTCTGCCTCTCTTGGGAAGGAAGGCACCTGTTAAACTCTCTTTTAAAGAACTGAACAGAGTACCCAGTTATTTCCTGAAAGAAAACTAATGGTGTTTTTTATATATATTTTTATATGTATTTTTAAGCTAATAGAAAATTTTCCCAGGCTGCAAGGTCAGTTGAGGTCTCTGCTTCTGATAATTGCTGGTAGTGAACCAAATCAGTATCTTTTACCTCTTGCTCTAACCACAAAACTATTGCAGAGGTAGGAAGGGAAGATGAGAGAAGATGGAAACAGTAGATTGAATGGGAATGCTTCATTTTTCTCATTAAAAGTCAGTAAAGGTTGAAAAAAAAAACCACACTAAAACAAAAACAAACGACCAAAAATAAAAACAAAACAAAAACAAAACAAAAACACAATAGTAAGTTTGCTGAGATGGGAAGAAAGCTCTGAAGTGAATATAGTTTTGGTAACCTACTTTTTACAGCACTTGTTTGAGTCAAAGGAAATGCAGATTCCGTTCTGTGCTCTCAGAACCATTCCACCCCCGTCCCACACAAATATTGTTTCAGGTAAGTCATGAAAAAAAATCCTTATATTAGGGAATGGACTTCGTCATCATAGGCTTTAACACCTTTGCAGTCAGGAAGCCTTGCAAAATAGGTGGCAATACCTAAGTTCTTTTTTTTCTCTCTCTTTGCAGGACTCATGATTTTGTACCCCTGAATGACTAAAACACAATCTACCTACCATATTGCACAAATTCACAGCGGCATCCTGTAGTAATGCATTTTTTTTCTGTATTCTCCAGTACTTATGCAAAGGCACTTGACAAGGTCATTTCTACACCTGAAGTAAACTACAATTAGTATGCTATAGATAAAAAGGGTGTAATATGTGCAACATATATCATTTGTCTATTGTACCCTATAGGATTGGTTCCTACTCTGGAAGAATTCTCGAATAAAGGTATCAAATGGATGTGCCATCTCTCTCTCAATAGAGCTATAGGGAGAAAATTGATAACTCTGTGTTCAGTGTTTTGTCTGCAGTGTGCAGTAAATAATTTATGTGACAAACATTAAGTAATGACAGTACAGCAAAATGTGAAGTAACTCTCCCTTTATGAAGTCTGCCACACTGTGCATGGAATGGGAGGCTAGGGAGGGTCTTCTGGGGAGGGAATATGTAAACAGCCATTAAAGACTGTATTATAATGCATATAGACTAGGGGAAAAAATATAGGTTCTGCAGACATATTTATGTGGAGCATCTCGTAGCTCTCTAGGAGCCTGACTTTCTTCCAGAATAATTAGCAATTTTTGTTATCTTCTGACTTTTCAGTGTGATTTGTATTTTTGCTGCATATAAAGAAAGGGGATGTAACACATATTTCTGTTAATGTTATAATTTTACAGTTTTTAAACAAGGAGAAATAAATACAGTGTTTTTGTGCATTCTGTGGTACCACTATAGAATAGAATCATAGAATTACAGAATATCCCGAGTTGGAAGGGACCCATAAGGATCATCAAGTCCAACTACTGGCACCGCACAGGTCTGCCCAAAAGTTTAGACCATGTGACTAAGTGCACAGTCCAATCTCTTCTTAAATTCAGACAGGCTTGGTGCAGTGACTACTTCACTGGGGAGCCTGTTCTAGGGTGCAACTACGCTTTCGGTGAAGAACCTCTTCCTGATGTCCAGCCTAAACTTCCCCTGCCTCAGCTTAACACCGTTCCCATGGGTCCTGTCACTGGTGATTACGGAGAATAGGTCACCTGCTTCTCCACTCCCCCTCGCGAGGAGGTTGTAGACTGCGATGGGGTCTCCCCTCAGCCTCCTCTTCTCCAAGATGAACAGGCCAAGTGAGCTCAGCCGCTCCTCATATGTCTTACCCTCTAGGCCTTTCACCATCTTTGTCACCCTCCTCTGGACACTCTCCAACAGTTTTACATCCTTTTTGTACTGTGGTGCCCAGAACTGCACACAGTACTCGAGGTGAGGCCGCACCAGCGAAGAGTAGAGCGAGACAATCGCTTCCCTCGACCGACTAGCAATGCCATGCTTGATGCACTCCAGGATACGGTTGGCCCTCCTGGCTGCCAGGGCACACTGCTGGCTCATATTCAGCTTGCTGTCAACCACAACCCCCAGATCCCTCTCTGTGGGGCTGCTCTCCAGCGTCTTGTTGCCCAGTCTGTATGTATAGCCAGGGCTGCCCCGTCCCAGGTGCAGGACCTGGCATTGCTTTTGTTAAACTTCATGTGGTTGGTGATCGACCAGCTCTCCAATCTGTCCAGATCTCTCTGCAAGGTCTTTCCACCCTCAGTAGAGTCTACAACTCCTCCAAGTTTGGTGTCATCGGCAAATTTGCTCAAAACACCTTCTAGTCCTACATCCAAATCATTTATAAAAACATTGAAGAGGACTGGCCCTAAAATGGAGCCTTGAGGGACCCCACTAGTGACCATCCACCATTCAGATGTGGCCCCATTTACCACAACCCTTTGATCCCTGCCCGTCAGCCAATTGCTCACCCATAGTATGTTTTTGTTTAGCTGTATGCTGGACATTTTGTCCAGTAGGATCCTATGGGAAACCGTGTCAAAAGCCTTGCTGAAGTCCAAAAAGATCACATCAGCTGGTTTCCCTTGGTCAACCAGATGAGTGATCTTATCATAAAAAGAAATCAAATTTGTTAGGCAGGACCTACCCCTCATGAACCCATGTTGGCTGGGACCAATGACCGCATTGTCCCCCAGGTGCGCTTCAATAACTTCAAGGATCATCCTCTCCATAATTTTACCAGGCACTGACGTGAGACGGACAGGCCTGTAATTGCTAGGGTCTTCTTTCTTACCCTTCTTGAAAATTGGCACAACATTTGCCAGTTTCCAGTCCAATGGGACCTCTCCAGATTCCCAAGATCATTGAAAAATAATTGAGACAGGTCCCTCAATGATGTCCGCCAGCTCTCTAAGCACCCTGGGATGAATCCCATCCGGACCCATGGACTTGTATGGAGCCAGGTGGAGCAGCAAATCCCGCACACGTTCAGGGTTGGTTGGGAGTTTGTCCTTCCCACCATCATGGTCCTCCAGCTCAGGGCACCCTGGGTCCTGAAGCCCATCATCAGTGTTGAAGACAGAGGTGAAGAAGGCATTAAACGTCTCTGCTTTGCCTATGTCTTTGTCTGTGAGGGGACCCTCCCCATCTAGTAGTGGACTTATGTTTTCTTTGGTTCTCCTTTTTCTGTTCACATATCTAAAAAAAACTTTTTTTATTGTCTCCCACAGACATGGCCAGCTTCAACTCTAGTTGGGCTTTGGCCACACGAATTTTCTCCCTACAAACACAAACAGCATCCTTGTACTCCTTCCTCGTCGCCTGACCCTTCTTCCAGCAGCCGTACACTTTCTTTTTTTGCCTAAGCTGCAGAAGAAGTTCCCTGGTCAGCCAGGCCAGCCTTCTGCCCCGCTTGCCTGACTTCCGATATTTTGGAATCGCCTGATCTTGTGCTTCTAGGAGGCAGTGCTTAAAGATGGACCAGCACTGATGGACGTCAACGCCTTCAAAAGCAGTTTCACAGGGGACCTTGCTGACTAGTTCCCTGAGCAGCCTGAAGTCTGCTTTCCCCATATCCAGGGCTGAAGTTTTGGTGACAGTTTTCCTTCTGTCACCATAAATTCTAAACTCAACCACTTCATGGTCACTATGACTGAGACTGCCACCAATTGCCATGTCTCCCACAAGACCCTCTCTGTTCTCCAGCAACAGATCTAGGAGGGCACCTTTCCTAGCTGGCTCTCTTAGCACCTGCACCAATAAGTTATCATCTAGGTGCTTTATGAACCTCCTGGACTTGCTCATGTCAGCCGTGTGGTGATCCCAGTTGATGTCTGGCAAGTTGAAATCCCCCTTTAGGACAAGGGGAGTTGATCTCGAGGCATCTCTTAGTTCTGCAAAGAATAATTCATCGGTGTCATCATCCTGGCCAAGTGGTCTGTAATAGACTCCCACAACGACATCCCCTTCATTTGTTCGTCCCTTAATCCTTACCCAGAGGCTCTCAACTTTGCCATCACCATCTTGAAGTTCCACACAGTCCAGCCCATGTTTCACATACATTGCCACCCCACCACCTCGCCTACCCTGCCTGTCCTTCTTGAAGAGCCTGTAACCGTCTATTGCAACACACCAGCCACAGGACTCATCCCACCAGGTTTCGCTTATGCCGATGATGTCATAGGTGTGGGACTGGGCCAAGACTTCTAGCTCATCCATTTTATTCCTCATACTGTGTGCGTTTTTGTAGAAGCACTTCAAATGCACCTCCCTACACACAGCACCTTGTGGAGCTGACCAAAGGGCCTAACTAGCACAGTCCCTCTGATTCTAGCACACCATCCCTTAGCTCATCACCGGCGTGCCTGGTTTTATCCCTTTCCCCCTTTGACTCTAGTTTAAAGCCCTATCAGCCCTGCCAACTCCTGAGCAAAAATCCTCACCCCTCTCTGAGAGAGGCGCATCCCATCTGGTGCCAGCAGGCCTGGTGTCGCGTAGATCTTCCTGTGATTGAAAAACCTGAAATTCTGCCGGTTGCACCAGTCCCAAAGCCATGTGTTAATGTGATGAGTCTGTTTGTCAGCATCGATCCCCCCTATTGGAAGGACAGAGGCAAACACAACCTGTGCCCCTGATCCTTTAAGTAGTTGTCCCAAAGCCCTAAAGTCCCTTTTGATCGCTCTCGGACTTATCCTTGCTATTTCATCATTACCAGCCTGAAAGACCAGTAACGAGTAGTAGTCGGTGGGCCATACCAGGCGCTTTACTTTCTTAGCTAAGTCTCTCACCCGAGCCCCATGGAGGCAGCAGACTTCCCTGTGGGTTGGGTCTGGATGGCATATTGGTCCTTCTGTCCCTTTCAGAAGGGAGTCCCCCATGACGATAACCCTTCTTTCTTTCTTGACAGAAGATGTAGTGATGTGGGGGGTAGATTGCCTTGCCTTAGGCACCCCTTCCAACTGGAATGGGCTTTTGTCTACATTGTTGTTTTGACTGTTGTGTTCTAGAGCCTCATATCTGTTACATAAGGGTAGCTGGGAAGTTGAGGTGGGCAGGGAGAGGGCTCGCCTACCACGCCCAACAGGAACCTGCCTCCATACCCCCCCTTGGCCTAGGTCTCCTCCTACTTCCTGGCGGGATGAGGGAACTTCTGTCTTCTGCGTAGCAGGAGACATTTGTGCTGTGGCAGGCTCGTGAGTCTGTCTCAGAGAGGGTAGAGTACACCTCCACCAGTCAATTTCCCTCTCTGACTCCCTGATGCTCCTGAGCCTGCTCACCTCCTCCCGAAGCTCTGCTACCTGGCTGAGCAGCTCTTCAATACAGTGTTTTTGTGCATTCTGTGGTACCACTATAGAATAGAATAGTTCAATTGGAAGGAGCCTACAAAGATCATCTAGTCTGACTGCCTGACCTCTTTAGAGCTAATAAAAAGAAAAAGCATATTATTGGGGGCATTGTCAAAACACCTCTTGAACACTGACAGGTACGGGGCATCAACTACCTTCCTAGGAAGCCCGTTCCAGTTTTTGACCACCCTCATAGTAAAGACGTTTTTCCTCTTGTCCAGTCTGAACTTCCCTTGATGCAGTTTTTTGCCAATCCCACCTGTCCTGTCTTTGGTGACCAGGAGCAGAGACCGACGCCTCCCTCTGTGCTTCCCGTCCTCAGGAGGTTGCAGAGATCTATGAGGCCATCTCTCTTCCTCCTCTTCTCCAGATGAGACAACCCAAATGTCCTCAGCCTATTCTTATAGGACATGATTTCCAGCCCTTTTACTAGCTTTGTTGCCCTCCTCTGGACACTTTGAAGTATCTTAATATCTTTTTTATATTGTGGAGCACAGAACTGCACACAAAATGCTAAACTGCCAACTAAAGGTAATCAATACTGCAAAAATTGTGCCTGAATATTAATCAGAATTTTGATTTTGGTTGTTCCCACTTCAGGCATATTCACGAACACTTTCTCCACATCTTTACCTGCACAAACAGGGTTTTAACCTACTACTTTTCAGAATGCATCTGTACCTGAATAAGAGAAAGGCTTTATGTAAATGTCTGAAATGTAATTTGTTCTTTTCTGTTTATTATTATTCTGTTTCAGTAAGCTGCAATTAGTCAAAGACCAGGAACAGTGCTGTCATTTAATTTTGTTATTGTTGCATGAATGTAAGACTTTGTGCCCTTTATGTCTTTTTTCTTCTTATGGCATGCTGTAGTACTGATGATTATTGTCCTGACTTGGGTTTATCATAAGGATCTGCAAATCATCTTGTGTCCTATGGTGTAGGGTAGCATGTGGAGGAAATGTTCTGCGGGCCCTTAGAATCAGGCATAAATTGGTCGTGATTGCAGGCTGGGCACAGTTAATGATTCCCAATCTCTATCCTCCACCCCACCCCCTAGTGCTGTGTTCTCTCTTTTTCGTCAACATAGGAAAAACAAACAGCAAAGTTGACAACAAAGTACATGATATAACTGTTGAAAAAACAAAGCAAATGTCTGATGATGACCTGCAGACAGAAAGGTGCTTACTTAAGCTGCTGGTTATGAGATTCACTATTATTCAGAGTCCTCATGCTTCAACGGGATAAATTTTATCCTTTATGAATGCTTACAAATACAGTAATAATGTTCAGAAATTAGGGTTTGTTGAAGAATGCTCAGTGGGACTGGATGTTGAAAAGCATTTGGTTAGCCATACGATTGTATAAGGTTTAGTGAGTAGCTTTTAACCATTATATTTAAGTTGAATAATTAAATTCAAAGTTGAAGCTTCCATATAAATAAAACTTAAAATTAAGAGCACATGATACTGAAATTGTGGTAAAACTGAATTTAGAAGAAAGGTATGGACGGTGATGAAATTTGACTTCAAAATCAAATCTCTTAACAAATACAACAAATGATTTAGATACTCATTTTCTTTTTCTATTCCACAGTTTGCTGTCTGGGAAATAGGGAAAATCTTTTTGTCCCATACCTAAAAAATATCAGAGGCAATCAAACAACATAGAAATTGTTTTAAAACAAACAAACAAACAAACAACCGAAAAAAAAAAAACACCAGCTCCCTCCCCTCAAAACAAAAATTCAAACCCTAGGACAGAGGGAATAAATCATAGAATGAATAAACTGTAGTAGAAAATACCAAAAGAAAAATCCACAAAATATATGGATTATTGACTATATGCTGTTATTATTTATGAAATAAAATTATAGATATTACTGCCTACACAGTATTTATCAGTTAATGGAGTTCTCTGTCACTGTATGGTTAGAGGATATCATATATATTATAGAGCAATCTAAAATAGTTTTATTTTTCACATAGTAGATTTGCCTTCATTTTATTAAAGAGGATAATGGTGGAGTAAAACCAATTAAACAGCAGTGATCTCTGTTGTCTTTGTATTGTCTCTGAAGTCAAACTAGTTCTGTTAAAATATATTTTTTTTCAAGGTGGTACAGACGCTTCTATGTACATCTAGTTTTAGAATAGTTTCACAATGTCTTTTGTTCTTAGTTTTCAGAATGTATTTTGCTAAAAAGCCAAATAAATGTCTGCATTTGCTGGCTTTATAATGTGTATGTAATAAAAAGAAGGAAGAGCTTGCTCAAAAACATACTATTGATGAGGGCTGTTTAACAAAGTCATTAATTTTGTTAAATGTCAACAACAAATTTTTGCCAGATTAATGGTTTTACACAAAACCCGAGAGAATTTAATATTCACAGGGACAATCAAAACTGCGTATTGATTATGACAAAATTGTTTTCCGGGTAATTATATGTTTCTAAAATCCTTTAAATCTTTAGATTTAAAATTGTATGAAATCTGAACCTACCAACTGTTCAATTTAATGGTGGAATGTCTCTTAACATAAATATGAAAATTCAATCAAATCTGTGCTGGTATATATGTATTTTTTCATTTATTGTTAAAGCAAAACTGCTTAATTCATTAAAAACAACTACAAATAAAGTGCAATGTTAATGTTTTTATTCAGTTTTACATCTGTCAGCAATACTGGTCATAGTTTAATCAGAAACATCAGTAAAATTGTTGCCACTTAGCAGAGTAGCCCAGAAAATTAAATCCTGTTTTGCTGTATATATTTTTCAGTCATTTTTAATGTGTTACTTAACAGAGGAAACAACAACAGAGTAAGTCTTTTATATGTGGTTTCAGAAGTGTAGCAGATTTTCTTTCATATTTTTATTGTTTTTTTTCCTCTTCTTCTTCTAGCCATTAATAATATTAATGATAATGAAACAAAATTTCATATTGTGATCGATCTCCCCAAATACAGACTGTGCCCTTCAACTGCAAAGCATAATTTAAGTTTTCACAATATCTGAGAATATTCCAATGGTGATTTACCAGTAATCCAGCACTACATATATTCTACACCCTTATTCAGTGCACAAAGGAACTTGAGCGTGAAACCAAAGGCATTTTTTCACATAGCAATTCTAAACTTTCATAGCCTTTTAAAGGGTAAATATTAAACTGTAAATAAAAAATGTGTAACTTTACTAATTATATACTCAGGTGGGAATTGACTTCCCTTGTGTCATGCTTTGCATATTGGTAATACGCATTTAATGTATTTTATGTATATGGCTTTTGTGACCTTTAGTTTTTCATACTGTCATAAAACGAGTACCTTCGGAGAGCAATGTGGGTTGTTTTACCAGAATCTCCCACAGGTATACACTGTGAACTACAAAATCTAGTTTACAAGTCTTTGAAAAAGAAAAAAGAAATGAAACATCCTGCCTGCTTGTGGCTTATTTCTTTCCCTGCCTTTCCTCCACAGCTTCACCTTCCAGACAGATATAAGGAGCTTGCATCCTTTTACTCCCCCACCTTACTTCTCCTTCTTATCTGTTGTTCTCTTTCTTCTTATTTATTTATTTTTAACTTAAGAATATCTTTCCTCCCCTGCAGATACCTTTACCAGAATACATATACACTTGATTCTGGACAAGACAGAGAAGGTCAAGAAGAAAACAATGTAATGTGGAAGTAAGCTCTCTCTTAGAGCTCCATCTCAGTGTAGGTTCTGCTGTGGCTTCCATAGAAACCGCTTTCCCTGAAGTAGTGTCCTCTTATTCTTGGCTAATGAAGAGTCCTCAACCTCATTTCAATACTTGACGTTGTTAATAATCCCATCTTCCGAACTATCTCCATAGCAATTCTAGTTATCATGCAGTTACTTTTCTACAAATCTAACTCATTTTTGTCTTTCAAATTTTGGTAAATTTGTGTTGATATAACTTCTGCCTATAAAATAAAAAGATTAGACTCACGATCTTCCATTTTCTATGCTTAACTGTACCGTCTTCCTCTGTTTCCTTGTCTACACTAAATAGGTTTCTGATATCATTTTACAATAATAAATTGTCAACTGTTTCTGTTACATGTTTTAATGAGAGGAATAGCAGGTTAAGGATTTAATTGCTGGCATTAGAATGATTATTAAGGCATCACTTCATGAAAAAGATTGGCATAATTTTGAATGAATACACAGATAATGTAAAATAACTGTATAAAAGGCAGTTATTCAGTTTTTTTTTGTTGTTGTTGTTGTTGTTGTTTTTTAGCAAATGGAAAAGAAAACAATGGTTTTAGCATAGCTGTATTTAAATGATGGTTGCAAACCAAGATGTGCTTTCTGTTTTCTGACTAGATACATCGATTTGCTGTGAAAGGATATAATTATTAGTAATACTGCTCTTTAGAATGAGCTGTATCTGGCAGTAACATTTATGATAGCACTGAGTTAGTATTATCAGTGGCTGAGTGAACAACTCTTGGCAGTGGTACAAAATCACTAGGGAGGCTGGGGTAATTATTGCTGAACCAATAAAGACTGACAAAATTATTAGTGCATCCTTACATCTACAAGCTTTTCCCAATGCACAGGGAGTCACTATCCTTTTCACCAGAGAATAAAATTTGATTTCCTTTAATAGTAAAGCTAGTCTAAAGCTATACTGACTAAAGACTTGGAGGGTTTTGTCCTCATGATGCGTGTGCAGAAGGACGTTGCTCTTTTCTAGAGATTAGTGCAGAAAGACTTCACAGAAAAACAGAACCTAGATTCAGCCTTTTCTCGAGAAATATAGACTGTACTTTCTCTTCTCCTTCCCCCTTCCCCCCCCCCCCCCCCCCCCGAAGAATAAACAAGGTATGTAGCACAATTAACTGTAGCTGAAAAATAACAAAATCTTAACTATAATTTAGTGAAGATACAGAGCATGCCTATGGTTGACATATGTATATTTGCATTTCAATATCCTTTGACATTGCTTCTAAACTATTAGCTATTCTGTGGGCATAACTGATTAATTAGATGGAATCTTAATGACAAAGCTTAACGTATTTTAATACAGATAAATGAAATAGAAAGTCTGATTAATAAGGAGAATTGAGAAGTATCGTCTTTCAGTCAAAGCATGGACACAATTTATCTTCGAAATAAGGGTAAAAATAGACATTCATTTCAGATCTCCAAAGCTGACATAAACAAAACAAGTATTCTGACATATCATTACTGAACTAAAAAAAAAAAAAAACTTTTCAATGAAAGATGCTGAAACCTGCAATTCAGATGAATACAGGATAAACTGCAACATATTTTAACATAAATTTACCACAAAATAAGTTATCATAGATGAGGTACTGTGAAAAGTTAAGCTCTCTGCATCAAAGCTATCCATGAACGTTCAGTTGTGATAATCTTATTGTGAAAGTATGCAGTCTTATGATGGAAAATCTGAGTGTCTTGTAGACTATGAGTTTGAATAGCCCATTCACACCAGTTTTCCACTGGTTATTAACTCTAAAATCTTGTCTTGAACTGACCCGAGAATCACAGAATTAGGCAACAGTATTGAACTAGCAATCTGAAAAGAGGTAACCAAACTGTAAATTGGCCAAGTATATTCTGTTTGTTTATGTTGCATGGTACTATCTAGTGGCCTCATTGGCTTGTATCCTCATGTTCACACAAGCTGCTTCAGGCGGACAGGGGAGCCCTACCAGCAAGTACGTCCCTTTCCACTGAGATAGGGAGCTGGCATCAAGGAAAGTCATACCCTGCCAAATGTCTCTGAGTGGGCACAGTGGATTCTGCAGGGTATTTCTGAGGTTGCTTTGTTATCTAAATATTTGTTCAACTGTGAAGTGGTACTGGGGTACAATAACAGAGATTCCAGTATGGATTCTGGTAAGAAAAGTGTGGGGAAAAAATAAGACAATAAAAAGAAAAAATGGAGAAGGGCTGAGAAGTTGATAGACTTGACTTGAAACTCAGTTAAAACAGCAGCTCATTGGAATAACCTAAATACATTTAATACAGTTTGAAGGTGGGATTTCAGGTCTTGATTATGTTTTTCTGTATGTCAGTTTCATTGATGTATTTGACAATGGCAAGTTTGCAAGCATGCAGTGCAGAGTTCAACACTTGTTTTTCTTAACCATGTTAACCATGTCTACAGATGTCTACTACTACATGTCTACATGTCTACTTCTTAACCCGTTAACCATGTCTACAGAAATTGTACTGTTATTCAGTGATGTTCTGTGACAAATTACTCTACAGTTTTCATCACAACTATTTAAAAATCTTATACTGCTAAGGATTAAGTTTAGAAATACATAATACAGTTGAACTAATTTTGTTGCTTCTTTGAAGAGCATTTTCAGGGCCAGGTTAAAAAAGCATAGCACTAAGAAAACTTCCATTATCTTCTTTGTTATGCTTAAGGATGTATTAAAGATAAAAAGAAGCAGACGACAACAACAACAAAAAACACAAATATTTATCTATAGCTTTATTTGTTCTGTTCTTCATTAAAACAAACTTTTGAAGAAATGTGTGTTTTTAACAAAATTTACTAATCTTCTTTATACAGCATGTTTTTAACTTGTTATGATATGGCTTAGTAATCAAATAGAAGATTTATTGTCTGCAAGAATTTTTACTTCCAAAATTAATGGGGATAATTTAAAAAGCATTTCTAATAGGTCAGGCTTAATTTTTATAATTGAGCTTAATTTTATATTCTGCCATGTCAGTTTTAGTGACCTTTTTTCTAGGTGGAATAAATTTGATGAAAATTAAGATGTTCAGTGTTGTTCTACTGGCAAATTTCTTGAAGCTACCAAGTACTCAAAATGAAACATGAAGTAGGCTTCAAAGTCCAGGATTTTTTTTTTCCCCTGAAATATTTTGGTTTCAGTACAAGACAAGAGCAACAAAATTGTGCGTGAGATCAGCTTCATGGCCTCTTGGGGCTTATATACTGAAATGACAACCTGCATTTTTCCCCCAGTTTTCAAGGTGCAAAGGTCCGTAGTGAAGAACTAACCCATATTCCTAAGCACACCTTTTAGGTTCAGCTTTATGTTTAGCAGACTGTGATTCAGGGCACACAAAGAGCCCTGACTCTCTTTCTTTGTGTGCAGAAACCTACCCTTGCTTGCTGTGAAAGTTGGCAGTTCTGCCTGAGGGTGCTATTTTGGTAGCCTTCTGAGTGGCAGAGGAAGTGGGACAGGAAAGATAGAAGCCAATCAGAGAACCAGTCTGAGAAGCCTACTGCCAGCTGCTATTTCCTACAGAGAACAGCAAAGTACTCTTCCTGTTTTTCTTTTTTTTTTTTTTTTTTTAATAAACATTTTTCTGTTCTGCATGTATCCCACTATGATAATGGCAGTATATCAAATATACTTCAGAGCTGTATTATACAATAAATGGGAAAGAATAAAGAAAAGTTCCACATGGGAAGGCTAATATTTATATATGAATATAGCATACAAAATGTTTATATGCTACTGAGATTTAAATTTCCATATCTGACATATTGGTGATTTGTTTTTCTTTGATTACATCCTGAGAAGCAACACAAGAAATGTATGCTGTTAACAGCTGATGCATTGAATGTCATGTTTAATAATTTTCAAATACAACAAAAATATTTAATATTTTCTTCTGGTTTCTTCTGTATAATGCTGAAATTAAGACTGGTGAAGCACTTTTTTATATATATATATATATTATATTATTATATATTCCTAAGAAATGGGAACATATAAATGACACAGTGTGGGCTGATTCAAGCATTTTTCTGTATTAGCATAAACATTTCTTTTTGATAACACACGCATAAAAAGCACAGCAGGATTGTATATTTGGCATTACCATGCCCCAAAGGGCTTATGCTTATATAGCAGTGTTAGGAAATGAGAACTTTTTCCAAAAAAAATAGGATTTTGCCATATAAAGACAACTTGATAGAGTTATTTTGCAAATATACAAAGGTTTGTCAGTGGAGAAGCTCTGCAGGTCTACGTTCAGCATCTCAATACTGTGTCAAAAGAAAGGGGATATATGTACAACTATTTAATATTGCAGATGCTGCTGTTGTAAAAGAGGACTATTGTTTTAGTGATTACCCCTTCATTCTCCTTCCATCCCTTATGCTTTAACATAATGCTTCTCTACTATATTAGTGTTTGTTCTTCTCTTAGTTAATTTAAATTGTATCCAGTAAACAAGCTTCTACATTTGTCCTAGGGAGATAATTCTCCTGTCTAAAAGATATCAGTGCTTGGATATCAATCTCATCATAGTCAGTCTATATGTCCCTATTTCTAATTTTAAATGGAAAACCCTGTGGTTTTGAAGACAAATGTGTTGTCGACTATACCTAGCATGGTGCATCTCTATCATGGGAAACAGTTTTTTTTTTTTTTTTTTTTTTTCAAAGGACACTTCATCCTGCCTTTTGTTTGTTTGTTTGTTTGTTTGGTGGTGGTGGTGTTTAGTTGTGGTTTTGTTATTGTTGTTGTCTTGTATTTTTTTTTTTTTTTGAAATCATCCTGTAGTTCACACCTGGGGTACTGGCTGGATTACTTGTTATATTACTTATGTGATATTGCAAGAAGTTTTAACTTTAAATTTTTTTTGATACCTGAAACTATTCTCCTTCCTTCTGTTTCCCTTTTCCCTCTGTAAGTTCTAATTGCAGAACTGTGGGTGATGCATGAGCAGAAAAGGGACACAGCTTGACTTCCTGCTCCCATGCTGTTTTTAAGACACTGCTAAGAATCAAAACAACATTTTTACTAGGAAACAGAGCAAATATGATATTGAAGTCACTGGCAGTTAATACATTTGGAACACCTGTTTTTGCTAAGCTATTTACTGTTCTAGGACTGTATTGTCTGTTAGCAACAAAAATATGTATGTAAATTCACATCTTAGAAATAGTACCTCAAATTATATTGAGGATGCTACACAGAGTTCTTATAATATGAACAAGCTGGTTTAAAAAATAAAAGTCAAGTTTGGGAATTATGTGTCTTCTGAATACAAGTGATATAAATATTACACTGTTTGTGACTGAGAAAGGTTTGAAAGCCATCACTGTTGATACAATGATTAAAAAACAAGCAAACAAAAAAACAACAAACAAAACCCAACAACAACGATCTACCAATGTATCCTTTTACAGTTCTCTGCTTCTCCTCACTACTGAAACTGATAGCATAATGTAGGCCCATAGGCTTCTGTATAGCCAGTTCCTGTTCTTGGTCACATCTCTGACAGATTGCTATATGGCCCTTTATCAGTCTGGCTACATTCTGTGATGCTCGTGTTATTTGGAATGTGATCAGAATGCTTTATTCCAATTTTTGCTTCCAAATTTCTCTTTCATTCCCCTGTACATGTAACCTCGTTCACATTATTGTTCTGATATCTGTATATCTTTCATGTTATATTTTGATGTCTCCCAAATTCAAATGAGATCTGTTGTCTACATTATGAGATCTGTTGCCTACTTGTATGTGAACATTCCCCTCTTGTCCCTCTCTTTCTATGATACTCCATTTGTTGTATGAAAGTAAAAATAAAAATTAAAAAAAATCTATTTTCTATTAATTTTTCATTCTTAAGCAATTAGTTACCACAAGGATGCTCTATAGCCTCTGATGAGCATATGTAGTTTTTCAGGAAACTGAAACAACATTACATTAATCATCTGCAAATCAAATGATAGCCTTCAGAACTTCAGCAAGTTGCCAGTACCATTTAACCTCTAGATTTTTTTTTTCAAATTAACTATTCAAAACTATGTATGTAAAGATATTCAAATAACTTCAAAAAACAAATGAATTTAAAAAAACTGTTCAACCTGATCTCATAGTTTCTTTAGAAAATCAGGTAGCAGACTTAAAGGAAGCATAGATCATGATTAAACAGGAGCTATTCAAGGTTCAAATGGAATCCAAAGAAATTAAAAGCTTTATGGTAGATAGATCTGTTAATGGCTATTTGAATGATGGTCCAGAACAGTTCAGGATGGGTATTGAACCAAATTCTCCTCTCCTTTCATTTATAGAGGCTGCTTATTATTAGCTTACTGAAGTTAGAGTTATGCAGAAGACAGAACATCCTTCACCCCCCAGGGAAAAAAAAAAAAAAAAAGAGAGAGAGAGAAAAGCTATAAACATTCTTTAGAGTATTGAAATGAGAATGAGTTGGTTTTTCATATTTTTTTTATTGAAATGGAATTTTATTGAATATTGAAATTTATTTTTATTGAAATTGAAACATTTAAGATAATTCCATTATTGTCCAATAAGGCATCTTTTATGAAAAATACTAGTTCCCCAATATCAAAACCAACCCAGAAGAGCTAAACTGCTGAAGGAATTTTTCCATGTCAGGAGGAAGACAAAAAGAACATTTCTCAGCCTGCTCTATTCAGAGACTGGCAGTTTGACTGCTTACTTGAACAAACTATTAGTAGGAAACCATCACCAGCAACAATATTCTGGAGAGCAAAGACCTATCCAAGGTTGCTTGTGCAGTTTATTCAATGAACAAATTAATACTACAAAATTAGAAGGCTTAATTCTGGGTCCATGGAACACTAATGTGTGTGGATGCACAAGGCAATATGCAACAGTGAATCACTGCTTTTATACTCAGAGACTGTAGGCAAAAGTCTTGGGGTTAATGGCAAAGGATGGGAAAGAGATAGCAGTGGAAAAGAAACTCAGGTGAAGATGAATTTGTTCTTGAACTTTGTAAGAGATGAAAGTTTTGTTCAGTATATTCTTGAACTTGATAAGGGATGACTGTTTTGTTCAGACCTGTTGATAGGCACTGTATAGGCTGAAATGCTTATGCAGTATGTAAGGCCTAAATTTATACTTTTAAGCAGTGCATGTTTTCTATCAAAGGAAATTTGTACAGTTTCTACATGACATCATGCACTTTCAGCACATTTTGTAAGGAAAGGATATGGTGCTATGGGACTGATGGCTAAATGCTCTGTCCGAGTCCTGAATAATTTGCTCTGGAAGGAGTACAAAATAAAATCTGGAGCAGCTTAGTATAATGTGATAATCACTTTACCGTGTGCCTCTCAAAACTGGAAACCACTCTGTCAATGAACTTTAATTTCTACATGTGCATTCACCCAGGTCTGCAGTGTCCTGGTTCATTAGGATATTTAGAACAATATCATCACTAAATGGAACTGCAGGGAACCATAAAATCATTTGGACATAATTCCATGATGGTGTTGCAGCTTGAGAGATTTGCCTCTAATGGTATTCTATATTGGACTGTTGTTGGGAAGCAAAACTTTGATTTAGATGCAACCCTTATTGAATCAGAAAAGTAATTGAGTTTGGAAGAATGAAGGTTTGGAGTTGAATGTTATATATTTGCTTTTAATTTTTGTCATCCAGGCCTGCAACATCTTTTGCATCTTTTGTATCTCCTTCATCCAGGGTTTCCATCTTTGGCAGGATAGCCATGACATGGCAGGCATTGAGTAGTGGTCAATGGTTCTATGTCCTGCTGGAGACTGGTGATGAGTGGTGTCCCTCAGGGTTCTGTCTTGGTACTGGTGCTTTTCAATATTGTTGTGGTTTAACCCGGCTGGCAGCTAAACACCACACAGCCGTTCGCTCACCCTCCCCCCTCCCTCTCTGGGATGGGGGAGAGAAAAGTGAAGCCGGTGAGTTGAGATAAAGACAGTTTATTAAGACAGGAATATAATAATAACAATAATAATAATAATAGTGATAATGATAATAGTATTAATAATAATAATGTGTAAGAAAACAAGTGATGCACAACGCAATTGCTCACCACCCGCTGACCGATGCCCAGCCTATCCCCGAGCAGCCGGCCCCCCACCCCGGCCAGCCACCCCTATATATTGTTTAGCATGACGTCAGATGGTATGGAATACCCCTTTGGCCAGTTTGGGTCAGCTGTCCTGGGTCTGTCCCCTCCCAGCTCCTGCTGCACCCCCAGCCTGCTCGCTGGCAGGACAGAGCGAGAAGCCGAAAAGTCCTTGGCCTGGTGTAAACACTGCTCTGCAACAATTAAAACATCAGCATGTTATCAGCGCTCTTCTCATCCTAATCCAAAACATAGCACCCTACCAGCTACTATGAGGGAAAATTAACTCTGTCCTAACTGGAACCAGGACATCAATGGCATAGACGATGGGATTGAGTGCACCCTCAGCAAGTTTGCAGATGACACCAAGCTGAGTGGTGTGGTTCATACCAATGAAGGAAGAGATGCCATCCAAAGGACCTGGACAGGCTGGAGAAGTTGGCCAGTGTGAACTGCATGAGGTTCAACAAGTCCAAGTTCCAGGTATTGCACCTGGCTCAGGGCAATCCCAGACAGGAGTACAGACTGGGGAAATAATTCATTGAGAGCAGCCCTGTGGAGGACTTGGGGGTTCTGGCAAGATGAAAGGCTAAACATAAGCCAGCAGTACAAGCTTGCAACCAGAAGGCTAACATTATCCTGGGCTGCATCAAAAGAGTTGTGACCAGCAGGTCGAGGGACGTGATCGTCCCCCTCTACTCTGCCCTCTTGAGGTCCCACCTGGAGTACTATGTCCAGGTTTGGGGCCCCCAGCACAAGAAAGGTGTGGATCTGTTAGAGTTAGTCTAAAGGAGGGCCACAAAAATGAGTAGAGGGCTGGAGCACCTCTCCTATGAAGAAAGGCTAAGAGAGCTGGGGGTGTTCAGCCTAGAGAAGAAAAGACTCTGGGGAGACCTCACTGCAGCCTTTCAGTACTTAAATGGGTCTTATAAAAAAAAAGGAGAAGAACACTTTACTTGGGTAGATAATGATAGGACAAGGGGGGATGGTCTTAAACTAAAAGAGGATAGATTTAGATTAGACATTAGGAGGAAATTCTTCACTGTAAGGGTAGTGAGGTACTGGAACAGACTGCCCAGATATGTTGTGGATGCCCCATCCCTGGAGGTGTTTAAGGCCAGACTGGATGGGGCCTTGGCCAACCTGATCTAGTTGGTGGCATCCCTGCCTATGGCAGAGCGGTTAGAGTTACTTAATCTTTAAGGTCCCTTCCAACCCGAGCCATTCTATGTTTCTATTACTTTCCTGTAATCCAACACCTGGATGCTTCAATGGCTTGAAAAAAGTTGTATGTTATACTTTAAAGAACTGCATATTGTACAAGACCCACAGGATAAATTGCTATTTAATTATATAGTAAAATATATTTAGAATATGTATGTATTACACATGAAGTGTGTACTGTGCAACTTTGTTGCAAACTGATTTCTCTCTTAATTTCAAACCAGCTGCTTCAAAACTCCACTCTTCTGCCTCCATGTGTGTGCTAATGGTCCTGTACTACAAAATTCAGGCAGTGTGTTGCCCTACTGGGTGAAAAGTGAGGTAAGAAGATTGTTCTTGATGATCCTGGTGGGTCCCATCAAGCGTGGGACGTCATTCTACCATTCTCTCATAAACTGACTTATGGACATAAGTTAAAAGTGAGTTGAAATGAGAAAAGTGCTAACTGCCAGATCTCCCTAAATGTAGTTATAGGGCATGTCAGCACGTATACATTATGAAAAATTGCCTTACAAAGATACTCAACATTTGCAGTTTATAAGTGAGACCTTCTATTAAACAATTTAAAAATAATTTTCCATTTGGACTTAAAAAGCTTATATTATATGGTGGCATTGGAGATTTTCTAGTCTTTCATGGTCCTAATGAAGGCATCCATAAACCCAAAACACATGTAAATTGTGTCAGATTACATCAATTCTTCATACATCTGTTAGTATTAATGATGCAATGCACAACTTATTTTTATTTAATTTTTAAAGGAAGTTTCAGAAAACCAAGATAAAGAAGGCCACTAATATGAGGGGTTTTTTTCCTCTAACAAATTATAGTGTTTGATTTGTCATGGTACTGTGCAATGATTTTTGTGTTGGGAAGTACACCATCAAGTCATGGACTGGAAGAAAAATGCAGTGGCTGAAATCTGGCCCTCACTGGTAGTGCTGTGCAAAAAATTGTAAAACACAGCAGGGCTGGCTATGCACCAGCGACAACAAATACTGTGGCACTATCAGACAGCATGCCTGAAATCTTTCAGCCATGGCACAGAGGAAAGGACACTGCCATTACTTTGGAAAAGATCAAACTTCCCCATTGGTCAGAAAGCTGAAGATGGCAGCATATGTGTTAGCAAGCGGGGAAGATCTTAACTCCATTTGGCTCTTGCTCCAGATTCTTTGTATAGTGCTGTGCTGCCTGGTGTCCATTCTGTATCCTAATCTGAGCATTAGCTGAAGCAGACAGAGCCCTTCACTTGCACAGGGAATTGTGTTGAAGAGCCTCTTCACGCCTTGTTTTCTCTCTGCATCACTGCTGAGTGATGGACAGGCTTTTTCTTAAAGATTTGTCATTAAATTACCAATCTGACACTTCTGAGGGAAAAGCAATCTTTTTTTTTTTTTTTTTTTTTTTTTCAGCAATCAAAATATAATATCTCGTCAAGAGATCACATGGAAAGGCATGGAAGGAGTCCTTTATAATAAAAAAATAACTCTGAAGGAGTGGCGGCCAGCTGTTGTTGGGTACTACAACCTGGTATTCTTCCACTATCTGCCCCTTCTATCCTACTGTCATCTGTTTTAAATGAAAGATTAATTTTTGGGTTAAAACTACTTCTCTGCCAAATCTGGACATGTTGCTGTAGTTTTTAGGGAATGTCTCCTTTTCACTTTGTACCTGGAATTAATGGCCTCTTTAATTCTCCTTTCTTGAAGAAGCAATCTCTGAAAAGCACCTCAACTGCTCTTACAGCTAGCTTGGACATCACTCAGAAACACATGCTTGTCCAAAGCACAACCTTAATTTGGAAAGAATGCACAACTCTAGGTATCCCATGGAACATCATCTTCTTTTAAGATGTCTGAAGTTCTTGGAGCAGTAAAAGCTCTATTAAAAACAAAATTTCTCATCAGAAGCAGTGAGAGTACATAAACTAAAGCCTCCTAAATAGCAACCTATCCTTCTCAAGGCAGTGTAGCATGTGAAGAGAAAGCAGGCTTCTGCTCCTGTCTCCACTACTGTCCTGCTGGGTGTCCTTGGGGAAACTGGTGCACAAATAAGTGCTTCTCCTACCTGTAAAATGGTGGTAATGATACTGACCTTCTTTGTAAAAAGCTTTAAAAACTAGGGATGAAAAGCATTATATAAGAAGTAAGTATTATTATCGTTGCTCCTAGCAACTAGCAGCCTGCTTCCTGACAGCCATAAGAGCAATTCTCAAGTGCCAAAAATCCCAGCCCTAATTTCCTTCTCCCCATTTTTACTCATGAAACTCTACCTTTCACCTCTTCTTCCAGTAGTAAGTGCCAGATATGTACTTATGTGGTATAGTGTCTGGGATGGTCCTTCTACCTCTTGGTGCTGGAAGGGAGGGAGGGCTGCAAGGACCCTGGACTGTATTTTTAAAATATATATATTTTTTTTGATTCCGTACTGCTCCAAAGATATCCTTGCAATACTCTAAAAGATAATAAACTGTTGCTAACTGTGGTCTAAATGTCTGTCAGTAACTCCAAAAGTAAATTGAAGGACAGAACTACAAGCAGTGAATAAAGTTATACTCATTTTACTTCCACAAAAAAAATAAAAAATAAAAAAAATTCTGTTTGTGCAGGCTTCCTTTGTACAGCTTGTCATTCCCCTGTGAGAAGTGAAGGGAGAAATGCTTGGCACACTGACTCTAAAAGCAAATGCTTTTTAAAATTATAGAGTTCATTCCAAACTTGATGAAGGTATATTAATATGTGTTATGACAGAAGCTGTGTCAAATTCCATAGTAAAATGAGCAAAATCAGGAATATGCTCATATTTTAAATCATGGAACTGCAATGAAAATGTATTTCTTGCTAAACAGTGCACACTAGCAAGAGGAATAAAACCACTGAAGTTGTGACAAGACACTATCACTTCTTGGGCTTTTAGTGGTGATCTGAAATTTTTTAAAAGGTATTCTAATGAATTTTTCTGGAATGGGTGAAGGTGTTGCAGAGTGCTTTGCTTTGAATGGGGATGGCAGGGGGTGGGGAGTAAAAGCAAAGAATGTTCCTGGATGTCCTCTCTTTCAGAGTTCCCTGTGACAGCCAGTGGGCTGATTACACATTCACTTTCTCTGCAGAAATAACATCAACATGATTTCTTTGGAAAGCAAGAGGAATGATATTCACAGCCCTCTTTCTGCATTTCTCTTTATGTGAGGTCTTAACAAAAATGCAAAATCACAAATTTGGAAGTGTTTTTTTAAGTAAAATTCAGGCCAGATCCCTCCAAGTTTGAATTATGATTCATGAGCTGGAGCTGAACTGAAGTGTAAAATACACCTTCTAAGAGCAGGCTACTGTAAAATCAGATTATTTTATGTATTTTGGTGTGAAAATAGTTTAACATGTCTTGTATTCTCTCATGAGTTTATTCTCTGTGATGAGCACCACAGTTTGAGTAGAAGTGGCACTTACTGTCTATTGGCTAACCCTACAAATTATAGATTCACTTTTATACATACATATATATTATACACCTACACATATAGATATACGCAGACAGTCGTGTATACAACGAAACATCCATGTTACATTCTCTGAATTTATTTCTTCCCCATACATCTTCCAACAGCAGAGGCAAAAATGTTTGACTTCCCCATTCTGCTTTTCTTCTTTCTTTCTTTCTTTCTTTCTTTCTTTCTTTCTTTCTTTCTTTCTTTCTTTCTTTCTTTCTTTCTTTCTTTCTTTCTTTCTTTTTCTTTCTTTCTTTCTTTCTTTTCTCTTTCTCTTTCTTTCCTTCCTTCCTTCCTTCCTTCCTTCCTTCCTTCCTTCCTTCCTTCCTTCCTTCCTTCCTTCCTTCCTTCCTTCCTTCCTTCCTTCTTTCCTTCTTTCTTTTTCTTTCTTTCTTTCTTTCTTTCTTTCTTTCTTTCTTTCTTTCTTTCTTTCTTTCTTTCTTTCTTTCTTTCTTTCTTCTTTCTTTCTTCTCTCTCTCTCTCTCTCTCTCTCTTTCTTTCTTTCTTTCTTTCTTTCTTTCTTTCTTTCTTTCTTTCTTTCCTCTCTTTCACTCTTTCTTTCTCTCTTTCTCTCTTTCCTTTCTTTCTTCTCTCTCTCTCTTTCCTTTCCTTTCCTTTCCTTTCCTCTTCCTTTCCTTTTCCTTTCCTTTCCTTTCCTTTCCTTTCCTTTCCTTTCCTTCCTTTCCTCTTTCCTTTCCTTTCCTTTCTTTCCTTTCCTTCCTTTCCTTTCCCTTTTCCTTTCCTTTCCTTTCCTTTCCTTTCCTTTCTTTCCTTTCCTTTCACTTTCCTTTCCTTTCCTTTCCTTTCCTTTCCTTTCCTTTCCTTTCCTTTCCTTTCCTTCCTTTCCTTTCCTTTCCTTTCCTTTCCTTTCCTTTCCTTTCCTTTCCTTTCCTTTCTTTTCCTTTCCTTTCCTTTCCTTTTCCTTTCCTTTCCTTTCCTTTCCTTTCCTTTCCTTTCCTTTCCTTTCCTTTCCTTTCCTTCCTTCCTTTCCTTTCCTTTCCTTTCCTTTCCTTTTCCTTTCCTTTCCTTTCCTTTCCTTTCCCTTTTTTTTTTCCTGAAACTACTCGAGTTGATCAACAAATTGCATTCTAAAGCATTAATAATGCAATAATTCTCCAATATGCAATGACCCAAATGCTTGTCTGTTCTTTCTGTCTGCTTAGCACAAGTGAGGAGTGAACTGTTAAATGTGACTTTAAAATACAAGTTTCATTGTGAATTAGACCATTAGCTGTTGAAATGACTTCAGCAGAAAAGAATATGATAATGCCTTAAGCACCAATGCATAAGAAAACTACTAAAGACTGTACTAAAGACAGGTTTTAAATATGTTTTCTATGTGACTATTCTATTCTGAAAACAGCCATATCATGTAACAATTAGAAATTTTAGGCATAGTTATGTATGGTGGTAGTTACTGTTAGGTTGCTTAACCTGACCTAATGAGGAGTTTGTTTCGATATTTTGCTGAAAGGTGTGGAAAATCTCTGTGGAAAATCATCTCCACCATTCTTTATTTATTTATTTTTTTTAATTTATATTTTACTGGTAAGGGAGTTTATCAGGATATTTTCAGAACTTGAAGAGAATGTTACAAAATTCAAAGTGAAAAGAAAATACGTAAATATTACAAAACAAGACTTTCATTGTATGTTCATCTTTTTTCATCTTTAAAGATGAAAAAAATAGATTTTTTTTTTTCTTGGAACATTCTTTCAGTTGGACTCATACTATTGAATATGGCTGTCACTCTGGTTCTACTTTATAACATGTACTCAAAAAGGCAAATAAATAAATAAATAAAATAAAAAAATAAAATAGAATAAAATAAAATAAAATAATAAAATAAAATAAAATAAAATAAAATAAAATAAAATAAAATAAAATAAAATAAAATAAAATAAAATAAAATAAAATAAAATAAAATAAAATAAAATAAAATAAAATAAAATAAAATAAACTCAGTGGATGTAAACAGTGGTACACAGCACAATGGAAATATTACAGTACTTTCCACTGTGAATTCGAATGCCTCTTTTGTGACATGTTGAGTATTTACTATGTTGTTTCAGATGTAAGAGGAAGAGAAGATCCATTAAAAAAAAAATTATAAAAGAAAAAAATAGTTTCTGCAGCACATTTGAATAAGCCAAGACCACAAAATAACTACCAGTTAGGCACATCAGGTGATAAACTAGCCAGTTAGTCTTAGTCATTTTAAGGATGCTTGAAATTTTTAGCAATTTTGAGAAATGGCTTGTTTTGCTACATCAACTATGTGAAATTCTGTGCGCTGTAGATGTATGTAGGTCATCCTTTAAACATATAATGCTTTAAGTGGTACAGGGTTCTTGTGCTCAATCCTGAAATAATGGGAAAGCATTGGAAAGTACAAGTATTATTCCATTGCTGAAAACAAAGGCTAAAAAAATCTCTCTCTTTGCTTTAGTGGCAGTAACTCATAGGATGGAAAATCAGGAGTGAGAGAAGGAGGTGCTAGTGCTTTTATTATTATTATTATTATTATTATTATTATTATTATTATTATAGAATCATAGAAACACAAGGAAACACAAGGTTGGAAAGGACCTAAAGGACCTACAAGATCATCTAGTCCAACCATCCATGATCTTAGGTAATTTGTGCTTTTCTCAAAGTACCACAGTAGAACAACAAAACAATGACATTGAGGACATGCCTCTACCAGAGACATTTTTAATTCTCAATCATAGAATTATAGAATCTTCTGAGTTGGAAGGGACCCACAGGAATCATTGAGTCCAACTCTTGGCTTCACATATCATTGCCCAAACACCAAACCATATGTCTGAGAGTGTTGTCCAAATGCTTCTTCAACTCTGGTAGGTTTGGTTCCTTGACTACTTCCCATTTCCCTAGGTAACCTGTTCCAGTGCTCAGCCACCTTCTCAGTGAAGAACCTTTTCCTAACATCCAGCCTGAACCTCCCCTGTCACAGCTCCATACCATTCCTTCAGGTCCTTTTGCTGTCATCAGAGAGCAGAGCGCAGCACCTGCCCCTCCGCCACCCTCATGAGGAAGCTGTAAGTCACCATAAGGTCTACTCTCAGCCTCCTCTTTAGGCTGAACAAACCAAGCAACTTCAGCCACTCCTCATATATCTTGCCCTCTAGACCCTTCACCATCTTAATAGCTCTCCTTTGGGCACTCTCTAATAATTTTATGTCCTTTTTATACTGTGGTGCCCAGAACTGCACACAGTACTCGAGGTGAGGCTGCACCGGCGCAGAGCTGGTGCATCTGGGGAGAGATGCATTTTTATTTTCCTCTTTCCTGACATTCTACCTCACTATGTAATATTCACATTTCTGATGACAACTTACAAAATTACTAATAGATTTCCATTTAGTCCAATCTACTGTATTTGTCACTGGAGTTGAAGTTTGAGTTTACAACTTCTTTAAATCAAGGAAGTATTTCCTAAATTCTTGTTTTGATTTGATTTTTTTTTCCCAGTCATTTCTCTTCAGGGAAATAGTTGCTTTATTATACACCACCATCCTTCAATCCTATCATAAGGCAGTGCCTTAATTTTATTAAAATAACACTGATAAACTAATGCATTTCTGTGTACTTCCTCTTTGCCAGCAACATTAAACATATATTCTGAAAGTCTTTTGTTTTCATCTCCAAAAGACACAGAAAAGAAGTATACATTATTATACCATCAAGCTTTAAACTGTCTTGTTACTACATCACATCCATGTACATGGCTGCCACACAGCTGAAGGTTATTTTGACTTTTTTTTGTCATTAATATTATGTGCATTCAACTTAGCACTGCAGACTTGACATGCCGCTCACAATGAGCTGTCCAAGTGCTAGCTTGGATTCCGCTGTTCCCGTGACCTTAACCACCCCCAAAAGGGGTTCAGTGTCAAAAAACTTGAGATGCATCATTAGAACGAGTAGAGGAATGTGTTAGAGGGATACAATAAATAACAATAAAGAGATGTTTTTGAGAAGCTGTCTGAAAGCCAACATGATAGAGAGGAAAAAATAGAGAGGGAGGAAGGTGTTCCTACATCTGGCTGAAATAACCTTGTGTGTAACCTATTAACATTTTGGTAAGAAAATAGTGCCTCAGTAGTACACACTACATTCTCTTTTGGATAAAAGTGGTAAAAATGAGTACTGTAGTATCAACTACATAGATAAAATATAAATATTAAAGAATTTTTTAAGTCCTCTGTCCCAGACTCCAGCTCATCTTGGGTGGGATTATTTCTTTTGTCAAAGTTTGAGCATTTGTGGAATGCCAAATATTATTTCATGCTTTCAAATGTAAAAGGTACATGTTTACGAAAAAAATGTAGTTTTTCAAGTATTACAAATTATCCTAATGAACAAGTGCTATGTGTTTGCAATATTTTCCAGGGACTTCTGACAGAATTAATTTGAGAAGATATCTTAAGTCCTTTTCTGAATAAAAAAATCTGAAAAATAACTAAGTAATTTGGGGAAAACCTTAAAAATGATTATTTTGTACATCTATATGCATATAGGTTCCCCTAAAAATGGATGGCAGTGCTATGTACATTATGCATCCTGTCTTGTTAATTTCTTTTATTATTTTTCATATTTTTTTAAAACATAAACTTCAAAACTCTCAGTTTGATCACAGGTGATCCAGGTAAGTTCCTCCTATCCTGTGTTGGAAAGAAAAATGTTCATAACATGAAAGCTGAGACAGGGAATAGATTTGAAACGTAAATGCCTACTAGATCATTGTAATTAACATTTTAAAATATGTGCAAGTGTAGATACTTCATTGAAGGAAGAGAACATTATCAAATTTAATAAAATATTAGATAGATTTTGTTTTTATTAAATGGCTTGCTTTGATTTAGAAAGAAGCTATTAAAGACAGAAGTCTGATTTGCCTAATTGCCTCAAAACCCCCAAATAATTTTGGAATACAATAGACTTCCTCTGAATATTGATGTTTGGTTAATTATTCAAAATTTTTAAAAAGTTTCTTTTAAAATGGTTTTCATGTCTACCAGAATAAACCTTCATGGTTCCTTAAATCCTCAAGTCTATATCAGCTAAATCCAGTCACGGATCACCCATTCAAACAAGGTAGTTGTGGAGCAGTTTAACAACAAAACTATATTCTTATGCCATATAGTAATACACATTGCAAGTCAGATGGCATTTATTTATAATCACATTTTCAAAATAATTTCTCTTTTTTTTTTCTACACTGCATTCCCATTACAGAGCACTCTCTCCATATTGTTCTTGCATGGTACATTTCAAGCACTAATCCATTATAAGAAGATTCATCCAAAAATCAAGTATTGCACAAAAATTTCCTAGTGTTCAGAAAGATTGGACAACTTGTGTTTAACAAAGTACATGAGTAAATAGTATTTTTATAAATACTAATTTATTTAATAAAAATACAAAAATATAAATATACATATATAAAAATATCATGATGAGTCAACACACAGACATTCTTTAACTCAATAAATATGGCAGTAATATTAATCTTTTCTGAATTATAATTTTGAGATTATATTACAGTGTGGGTGCACAATGTCCCAGATAGTCAGAAAGGTAAAGCAAAGCACTTAAAATAATAATAATAAAAAAAAATCTATCTCATTATTAAAGGCACAAAAAGCCTTTTATTGTGTTTTCATTGTAAATGAAAACCTTTCCTCAGAGGTTTCTAGGCAGACAGGGTGAATTATAGATTTAAAAAAAAAAATCTAAATCACTCATATTCATTTATGTTGACTTATTACTTAAGCAAACCCTTACTAAGACAACACCTATTTTTTGGAAAAAAAAAAAAAATCCCAAGTAAGAGAGAGTAGGCCACTTTATCTAGTAACATAGACATGAATTCCACTAACACTTATCAGGTCACAGATTACTTTCTCAGTCTCAGTCACTGTCCTCTCCACCATACATGTCTGCTAGTTTTTTAAACCGAGGTCCCCAGTCACTGAGGTAATCATAGTCTTGGTTGCCATCTGTGGTAAGTGATTCCAGGCTGCTGAGTGAATTTGCTATGGAATCATTTCCTTCATAAGCATACGTTGCTAGTGAATCATAAGGAGGGGCAGCTGGATCTGAATCATTTTCCTTTAGCCTTCGATGAATAAAATCTTGCACATCAATGTTTTCCCAAAGAGGCGTAGTCCGTCTTATCTGAAATATAGTTTCTGGGATGACATCTCTTCTCATCTTACTTTCCTCCCTCGCTTCTGGATTTCTGAGTGTGCCAATGTCAAAAGCTTGGGTGTCTTCTTCCCCACCCCCTTCATCATTGTAGGTCACAATGTTGTCCCGAACATCATCCTTTGAGATGATCAAAGGTTCTTTCTTCCTCTGTCTCTTGAGGGCTGCAAACAAGACAACTAACACTAAAAAGAAACAAAGGGTGAATGAACAAATGCAGAGTTAGAAATGAAATAAATGAGCTATATTTTGCATTGTCTGTTGTTCTTGGAATGCTTCAAGACTGGTATTTTTAGTAAATACGTACAAAAGCTATCTCTAAGTTGAAGTTAATAAGGAAAAATATTAATGTTTTATAGCAGCCAAAAATATTTGCTTTTTTAAACTTATGGAAGCAATGATTAAAATATTCTATGTTTGATAAAGATATAAATGTTACTATTAGGCTGAAATTGAGAAGCAGAGAATGTCTTAAAATATGTCATCCTACAAGTAATTGACTTCAACTTTACTTTTGTGAAGTATTGTCTTCCTGGCAGTCACTAAGGGTAATTTTATCAAAAGTAGCTGAGTCTTCTAAGCAAAAGTAATTCACCCTCTTGAAAGCTGGTGATTTAGGTATTCCTAAGTGTCTAATTCACTATTGAAAATGGGATCTACAGGTTCTTCTGAAAATAAGAACCCGAAAACCTTCAGCTATCAATATTATTGACAAAACTGTTTTTGGCTTCAGTGACTGCAGGAATTGAAATCCAGTCTCTGTTACTGTTTCTTCTTAAAAGCATGACCCCCCCTAATTTAAGAAATGATAGTTGAACAACTCTTCCTTTTGGAGAGATAAGGATTGACACTAAGCTGAACCTTTACAGAGGGAGATGAAAAACTAAAGTTAAGCTTTACAAATACATTCTGCTGCTTAAATGCTATTAATTTCAGTAGGAATTCAATGCTTAAATGCATTTAAAAATTTGACCCTTGTCCCAGTATCTGGAGTAAATAGGAGAGGCCAACAAGATCATCTGTCAATGAGGCATAACATCGGATGCCAAGCCACACTTAAAGGCATTAGAGCAGTGTTGAGCACTTGTGTTGAGCCTTAGGAGCAAAGTTTTTTACTCTAAATTATTTGAGTGCTGGTGAATAAAAAGAATGGACATAGTGAGGGTAGAGAGGGGAAAAAAGATCTTCCACATGTCATGGTACAATGCTGTGAAGGTAAAGGCTGTTCTGTTTGTGATTCTGTATGTGTACAAGAGCCATTCTTTTCAAGTTTTTTAGGGTTAGACAAGTAATAGTCCACTTGTAAATTTACTAACTTCATATAAAAGAAAAGGGCAGCTGTGAGGGCAGATCACTAAAATGTTATTATGAAGAAATGTCTCACAGCTGGGTACTTAATGTCTCTCTCCTGTTCTGGACATGGTGACAGTAATATACTCTCCTAGAATATGTCTTGCTGAGCAGCAATTAAATAAAACACCAAGAGCCACACAAATTTTAAACTCAAAATTTTGTTAAGCCACATTTCATTTATGTTACTCTGGCTTCAGCTATATGTTTAAGTAGAGCAGGGTCTTTGACCCTGGGGCCATGAGACACAGAGTATTCACACTTGTTTTGCACAGCACTGCTCCGTGAGGCTGTTCTGAGTCTCATGTGGTATTCTTATGGTCCTAAGGAAAAATTATGATTTTTTTTTGTTTGCTTGTTTTTAGTTGCTTTAGTTACTTTACTAAAGCACTGCAGCCCATCAGAATGATATTTTCATAGTGAGAGAGCAAGTGTATGTGTTTCATGGTACATATTTCATACTCTGTGTTTTGGCATGGGAAGAGGCTTTGAAGATTCAGAGCCCACTGAGAAGAACTGTGCAAAGTGGACAGCCAGATCTGACAGAGCTTGAATCATACTGCCTCCTGGGAGTGGTGGCCTGCAAGTTGTCCTGTTCATTCACACTATGCCTGGGCAATGTCCTGGGGAACCAAAGCTGGCTTAGGCTGAAACCAGAACAGCAGTGGTGCTCAAACCTGAGCAGTACGGACAATCAGCTTGTCAGAGCTCAGGTACTCTCCCTTCCATATAGCCACAGCCCCTGTGGCCCTCTGAACATTTGCTGGAGGTAGCCAGAATCCAGTTGATCTTGCTAGTAATCTAGCTGATAGAAAATATGTGTTCCTTAGAGTTATATAAACTGACAGCTGTACAGGTGTCACTTTCCCTTTAGCGAGCTTTGTTGGCCAAGATGGGTGGGAAGAGAAGGAGGTCTGTCACAGAGTTTGACTGGAAAGTGGAGAAGATAGCCCCTTTAAGGAGGCACTTCTCTGGTAAGCAAAACATACAAGTTGCAGTTTTTATGCTTTTAAGACCAGGTTATGAGCTAGCATTTATTCTAGTTCTTTCACATATCCCCTCATTTTTCTAATGTTTCAGCTCTACAACCACCCATCTAACTTCTGTGCTTGAACTTTATTTAATCATCTGTACTCCTTACCACTTGCAAGCAATTGAATGGTCCTCTTCTATGCTTTTGAGCTAAATATTTCCTGAGTATAAAAACTACAAATCATTCATGATTAAATAGTTGGTATAATTGATTTTTTTTTTTTTTTAAATCATGGAGAAAAATATCACTCAGTTTCAGGAATATGATTTTAAAAGTCCGGGGTTTAAATGAAGATGTATTTATAATGTAAAATATGAGTATCTAAAATTAAACCTAAATTTTCAAGTTTATTCCACCATTTCACCTAAACAACACTGATAGCCCCCCCCCTTTTTTTTGCACATTCCTATGAATAGAAATGACAACCGCCCACAGTAATCTCTTTCCCACTCTCCCAGTTCCTCACCCGTCTTAGAAAACAGTTCTTACAAAAGAAAAAAAGTATTGTATTAGGTATGAAATATTGCTCTACAGGGTCATGTGAACAAGGGGTGAAGAATGCCAGAGGTCTAGAATCAACAACCCCTTTGCCTCATCAGTCAAACAACTCATGACAGTTACATACCCAGCAGGATGATGATGCAGAGGAAAATGGCAACCAGTGCGCCTGTGCTGAGGCCAGCAGAGAGGAGCAGGGCCTCTGCATTACAGGACTGCATGTTTCCTCGACTGTCACAGGCACATACACGTATGGTCAGCGTGCCAGTGCTGCTCTGGATTGGGTAGTCATTGTCAAATATTATGACCGGCAGGAGATAGGTACTTGTCTTACTACGGCTATATCCATTTCTTCTAGTCATAATTCCTGCTGTGTTATCTAGAACGGAAATGCAGAATAAATGTTACAGGATGAATCTTTATGTGGTCTTGGGGTGGGGGACTGGCACTGGTCAACAGTTACCTTTGTTGTCTACAATGGAGAAGTTTGGATGAACAGCAAATTCTGGCACCAACTCGAAAAAAAATTTGTGTCCTCGAGGAGGCTCATCTTTGTCAACTGCACTCACAGTCTGTATCAGCTATAAAGAAAACAGCATTTCACGGTATGCTTTGTTGTTGTTGTTTGTTTTTTTAGAGATCTTGCTTGTTTTACATAAACTCTCTGCTTTACATGTCCAGTGAAAATCTGACAAATCTCTATAAGAAGACAAAAAGTGATGTCCTAAGCCAAACGTTCCCCACATAAACACAGGAGATTATCCAGTAAACAAATTGTTGTTTTGTTGTTTAAACACATAACAGAAAATGAAAAAAGGGCCAGTCTTCACTTTAAGACAGCCATCTGCTTTGATTTGTACGCAGTACCTTGCAGTGGTACAGAAACAATTGCCCTTCTGAATTAGCCATAAACCTCCTGTGGCCTCATATAGCAATGACACAGAGTAGTGTGTAAATCAGTTGTTAAGTGGGTCTAATTCCCAGTCCACCTCATCTGCTCCTGGCGATAAACTGGAGTACTGCACTGGCAGGATGCTCAGCTCTCCTGAGGTAATAAAGTGAGATGTTTTACTCCCTCCTAAATTGAAACCTCTGTCTGTAGAGCTTTACAGCTGTAAACAAGAGCACTCAAGCCCTGCTGGGAGGGAGTGGAAATAGCCCAAGCACAGGGTCAGAGTAAAAAGGACTGAAAAATAGGGCCTCAGCAGTGATTTCAGATTGCATAGGTTCTCCTGTTGCATAAAATTATGTATATGTATGTACATATGCATGTATATGTGTATATACACTAGCAATTTGACTTTTTTTTTTTTTTTCTACCTAGCTGCTGCTGGAGGCTAAGGAACACAGCTGCAGAACTGGAGAAGGAAAAGCTACCTGGGAAAGTGACTGGTTGTGAAATGACTTGCAGCATTTAGAACCATGTGGGGCTGTGTGAGCAGTAGTAATCCAGTGAGCCATAAGAGTGACTGCTGTTCCCGTGGTACTCCCCAGCGGGTACAGCATTGGTGAGTCACCCATACTCCACCTTGGCTTTCGAGGTTATGTTTCATTTCAGAAGATGTCATCAGAAGATGACAAATCTTGGTGGTGTGAGAATGAGAATAAGCTTCATCTGAGTATGTTGCAACTCAGCATGGCTGAGTTTCTACCTAAATTTAGGACCTAAATTTAGGACCTAAATTTAGAGACAGAAAGAGCTTAGCAGTCAGACTTGTTTCTTTTAAAACTGTGAGGGAGCCAATGCCTGCCTTGAGGTTTTCAAGTGTTTCCAGTGCATAGGGTGTCTAATATCCTAGACATCAAAGCCACTTGTTATCAAAGACTTACTTCATGGCTTGTTTTTCTGATATTTCTAGGAAGAATACAGCATGAGCTCTTCAAGAAATACAGTAATTGACAAGTAACACTGATACAATTTTTAAGTCTTGTGGCAATCAAGTAAGGAATGGCTTTTTCTCATGTACAGCTCTGAACATCAGCTTGAGTGGGACTTAAGGATACAATGAAATTTTGGGGAATATTTAACATCTCTCAGGATGGAACACTATTAGACAAATAACTATAGGGCTACTAAAAATACTAATGTGACATTCAGAAACCAGAAATCTGCTGCTGTTAATGCTGTGCCATACAATGATTATTAAGCCTATTTTTCTAGATAACCTTGGGGTATTTTTTTTACATGTAATAATGTTAAGCTTTTATTTAAAATCAACAATAGTTGAGAAGGCCTGTTTGGCTCATCCTCTTCCTAGGTTGTTCTAAAACAACCACAACAGGTGGTTTGTGTTTTGTTTTGTTTTGTTTTATTTTGGAGGTGATTTTTTTTTGTTTGGTTTGGTTTGTTCATTTGAATTTTTGTTTGTTTGTTTGTTTGTTTTGTGGGGAGGGTATTATTTTATTTTTATTTTTGTGGTATATTCCTGAATATCCTATCATCAGAAAAGAACTGGAAAGGGAATTTGCAAACATCAGCCTTGTATAAGAAGAGACTATGCTGAAGGCAGAATTATGCAGTTTCTCTAAGCATGATTAAAATAATTATTACATATTCAGGTCTCTTCACTTTTAAAACATTTGATGACCATTACACTTCACATTAGTTTTTTGGGTTTGTTTTTAATTTTCACTGTTTCTCATGATTAGCCAAATCCCTGTTTATGGCAATTCTCTGATTCTGTTAACTTTTCAATGTCCCATTTCTCTTCTCTTTGCCACAATCTGCTTCTGAGAGTGACCATATAGTGTAAGACCAAGATGGTGCTTAATTTTAGTTTTGCATTGCTTTAGTGTAAATGTAACAGTACAGCAAAACATCCTTCTGATAGAAGTAAAATACCAAATTGAAATGAGAATTTTTCTCTCACACATTTTTGCAAGTTTGAAAGACAGAAGAAAAGTAAAAGTGCAAGAGAGTAGAGTGAGAATTAGAATATGTGGCTATATTTGTGCAATTACTTGCTGAAAAACTCAAGGAGAAAATATTCTGATATTACAGCAAACAGAAATTGCAGTTGAGTATTTTGGGGCTTTTTGAGATGTAATCAGTGGGATGTTTGTAGGATCTGGATTTGATTTCCTTCAAGTGAAAATGACATGGAAGAGGACAATTGTGCCAGGCATAGAGGAACCTAATTACATTGAAAACTTATTGTTGAGCATAAGGCTGAAGGAGGAAGAAAAACAAACAAACAAACAAACAAACAAAAAAAAACTTATTACCTGATCAAACTACTGGCTGCATAAATTGAGAACCAGCTGTTCTTCCACCAGGAAAGACAGGAGAATAAAAGAACAATGTGAAAGGATGATTTCAGATGAATTTTTGATTTTTTTCCAAATGATGAATAGGTGAAAGGATATTAGAAATGTTATCTAATTAAGTTTTTGCTTTTTTTTCAGCTATACAACTGTAAATAAAAGAGACTGATGTTAATGATAATCACTGCAGAAATGAAAGAGATGTGACTACTAATATTTTGCATTAAAACAGTTTTTGGGGAAAAAAAAAAGTACTGTTTTATGTGCATTTTGTAATTTCATATTGGAAATGTATTCTTCCATTTTGAAGCATTTATGGACATTAAGCTATGACCACTCTTCTCCAAGAGCTCAGAGAAAGATCTCTGACATCGTAAGATTTATGAGGGAAGTGTTATTTCAAGAAAATCACTTTAATTCAAATATGAGTCAGGCACATCAGGCTTAGAGGAGAAAAATAGTATTCCCATTTTCTTTTTTCTTCCATAGTTTCCCACGAGAATGATTACAATTTGGAAACTATAGCATTGCTGCCATTATTTAGAGGGCTGTGTGTGCATGTGCACTTTTATGCACTTAAACAAACAGTCTTATACTCTCCAGTGAATCCCTGTGGGTAAATTTAAGTTGTTAGTGGTCACTTGTCTTTGAGCGTACTGAAATTTTAAACTTAGTTATTGACCTAAAGTGTTCTCTTTTATACTCAGAACAAAGTGGTTTTGGTAGCTTGGCAACATATAATGAGTTCTGAGGTATTCCCACTGGAAGAAATTTTTGGAAATTTCTTTCATGATGAGGCCAGATATTTTTAGAGGATATGGGTCTATCTCCCATTAAAATTGTTTTTTTCAAATGTGGCAATTGTTTGGTTACACTACTGCATTTATTTATTTTTTATTTTTTTCCTCCAGAATACTGTGTTTCTAAGGCCATGACTTACACAACAGTCAGAACTGTTATTGCGGTTTATGTTCAGGCTATTTTATCTCTATTCATATTAATCTCTGGAAAAAAAAAATGTTCAGAAATGAATAGATTGCCTTATAACACCTACATATAGCTGCTACATCCACAGAAATAGCCTGCTGTCTAGTTTTCTTCGCGCTTTTTAAAGACAGAATGTGGGTAAAACCTAGGTGGGGGCATTCTGATATAGTAAGGGTCCCTGTGCACTTCAGAGCTGTTCCTGATGCTGCATTTTTGGACACAGAGCTGCACAAGTAGGAGTTTTGGGTCATGGACTCAGCCTTGGGACTGTCTCTAAATGGAATACAGGAACCATTAAAGCAAACGTTAAGCTAGCAGTGCATTTTTAATGGTATAGAGCACCAGCTAGTCACCTTTTAGGTGAGGTTCTCAGCATTTGCTGGCTTGGCGTGTCATCCATATGAAACGCAGTCACATCTTGGCTCCAGGGTGCACCTTTTAACAATGCATCAACAGTCTTCAGATATTATTAAAAGGTTCACTGAACAATGTTAAACAAGGTGAGGTGGACAGGAATATACTTTCAGGTTAAAAACTTCTACCGGTATAAGAATATTTGAAATAATTTTAATGTCTACAATACAATCTGCTACTTCTTTTCAAAACAGCAACATATTGGTGACAGCTGTTGTATTTTAAATTTTTTTTTTTCTAAAATTCATTTTTTTTAAATTTAGTTTAAATAAAACAATGAAAAATAATGTCCCTTTCAGAGGATTTTAAATATGCTCTCCTTTTTAGAAAATGCTTTTCTGAAGTTTAAAACAATCCAATTTTCATATAGCATGGAATTTGTACCTCCAGTGTCAGAGAAGCAAGACCACCGGAGGTTGACAGTGAGAGAGAGACTTCACAGTAATGGCTGCAGATTTTTTTTCTATTTTTTGTATGGGATTACAGACCTGCAGAGGAACTGGCCTTGAATGTTTGGGCATTTGCACATTATATTACATTCTTAGTTAAAACTACATATTGAACAACACAGATAAATTTTTCAAGTGCCATTTCAAATGCCGTTTTTCTACTTTCTGCTGCTTCTAAAATAAGACTTGAAAATATTTCTAAAATATTTCCAGACACTTGAAGCAGGAATGTTTGAGACATTTTGCTGTTTGTTTTTGTTTGTGGCTTTTTTTTTTTTTTTGTGAAGTGGCTTAGGAGAGAACAGAACAAATCCTGGATCTTGGAGCACTGCCTTTGTCATTTCTTGAAATGTATTAAAATTCTTTTGTGCAACAAATATTTCTCAATGTTTGATCTGACCACATTATCTGCAATAAACTGTGAAAAAAAGCATATGGTAAGAGACACTGATTTTGATAGTAATCAGAAAGTAATAGTTCACAGACACTGTGGGGAAATGAGGGTTGAACAACTCTGTGTTTCTCTTGTCCTTTCTTTCTCTTGCCCCTTTTCCTGCCTGTGCAATCTAGTAAGGCCAACCAAACTAATTTTGATTTTAATATTACTAGCACAACACAGTGATAAGTGGGTGGGATAAAGATCTTGTAGAAGATTTGGAAACAGCTACTTTTCTCTAGGAGTGAATAATAGTACTGTTCAAGTATCCCCAAAGGAAGTGTTTCAAAATCAGTGCAGTTGTAAATGGATGTTCTTATTTTCATTGTTGTGCCTGAGCAATCTCATGTGTTCAGGCAGGGTTCTAGGCTGTGCATCCATGTGGTGTTGGCTACAGAGAGAAGCCTCAGGAACATGTGGGTAAGCTTGAATAGACTTTTGATTCTGATCTTTTATGTCTTCAGAATTTTTTTAAAATACTTGCCACTTGACAAACCTTCGTGTTTGGTAATGCAAAAGATTTTGGTTTTCAGGCCTTGGCTCTGGGCCACAAATGTGTCGACAGTTTTAAAGCGGGACTGAATTCTTATCAGAAATCAGAAAATTCTCCCTTGAACTCCAATTCTTATTTTAAAGCAAGACAGACTTCTGGGTCTCACTAGATCAAGCCAATAAGTGCTTACCTGGAGAAGTCAGGTAGAATGTACGAACTAGTGACCGCTAATTAGCAGCAGCATCCACGCTAAAAATGTGATCTCTGTCTGCCCTATCTGAAAAAGGGAGGATGGCATAGAGGGGAATGAAATGAAAAATCTGCCACCTTTCTGAAAGAGAAAAACAAACTCTGTGTTCTGATGCTTGAGAGCCCCTGTATGGTAGGAAAGAATATAACATCAATGCAAAATAGCAACCCAGGTTGTTTTATTAAATATTATTATTGGTGGATGTTGAATGGTTGTTACTAAAATGTTCAGCAGAATCAGTCTCCTTTTCAAGTAAATCTTCCTGGTTTCCATGGAGAGGATTCATCCTCTAATCCAGCTAAAAAGACACAATTAATTCCTGTGACAAGGGCATGAGAGAACTTGTACCAGAGGCTTCCTCACAGCAGTCCCTGGGGCTCTAGCACACCATCAGAGGATTAGGGATTTCTAAATTTTTCAAGGGAAAACTGCATCATACTCTTCTTCAACCTGTGCATCAGCCGTTGGGACTCAGTGGTAAATCTGTTCCAGACTAATGAATGCAATTGTTTATGCATCTGTAGTGACAAAGTTTCTCCTTATTTGTTGTTTGGAGACAAAACAGTGTCAGGGAAGGAGGAAAGACTCTGTAGGGTTTTCTTTCCTCTGACCCTCCTCAGGCTATCTGAAAACACAACAAATGGAGCCTCTAATATCTGCTGATGTAGAGAATGAGTAATGCCAATAAACAGTAGCGAGCAATATTTGATCATTCTGACTGCTTTGTGATGCAAATGTGATTTAAAGACCGCTGTAATTAATAGTTGGGCTAGATTAAAAAAAAAAAATCTTTTAAAAATTAACTAAATACATTTATCTTCTCAATCTGTCTCTTTTCTTACTGGTACCAGATGAAATACTGCTGTGATGTGTCAAGAAGCAATAATGCTTCTAATAAGACAGCCGTTTTAGATGATCTTTTAAATAAAGTGGAGTAGTACTAAATGAATACAAGCTTCAATATTTTTATTGTATTATAGAGGGGGCTGTTAAACATGAGCAATTTAGGCTACCTCGAACTTAGCATCCATAGCTAAAATGTTCAAGTTTGCATCTCTGTATTCATTGTTATTTTAGACACCAAAATAAAAGTAGTTTCATTTACATTTTTTTTTTTCTGAAACACTGTCAACTACATCTAAATGTCCAAATATGGACTCAGATGCCTGTCTTGAGGAATCTCATTGTTGAGAAATAGAAGAAAGATCTAGGTAGAATCATAGAATATCCCAAGTTGAAAGGGACCCATAAGGATCGTGGAGTCCAACTCCTGGCTTGCTCGTTCTAGATTTCTCATTCCTCTGTGGCTACACTTCATGTCTTTCTAGTATATGCAGATTTTTCCAGTTAAGGAAAATAACTTCTGGAATTGTATTAATACACTAGATGGAAGGGGAAACTAAACAATAACATGCTTACCTAATGGTTCTTTGTCATTTACATCTTTAGAAAGGCACGGAATTCACCAGAAAGGTAAATGAAGCTTTATACATAATAGGGTATTTCATCAAGTATGCCGGCTGGGGTAAGAAAACTGACAAGAGATATGCCTGGATTGAACTTGGTTCAAATATATGACTAAATCTGTGTTTGCTGAATGAAAATATTAATTAATTATTAATTTCATTGAAATATTATTTTTTATGCTCTGGAAGATTTATTTGTATTATGCAATTAAAGAACAAGACTCACTTTTCTATTAACCATTATACAGAGATTTTAAGATTTCTTTGTCTCAATTTCATCTAGTGCAAAGAGATTTTGTTGCACAGAGAATTCAGGTCATGTGCCTGCTGTTCAAAACCAATGGCTTGAATTATCTGAGGCTTGAACTGTATTCTTATATGACAATTTATGTCATTGGTTAAGACACCGTGTTCTGATCATAAGCCTCAGTTGTTTTTGAAAGATGCACCTTGTTCGTTTTTCTGATAATTCCCTCCACTGTTTTAATTTAATTCATCACTGCCTTTGATATGGATATTTTTCTATATACATCATTTGCATCAAAAATAGTAGGACTTTCTTGAAAAAGAATTAAATAATGGTCAGTTACTTCAAAGCCTATTGATTAATGATTCTATTACACTCAAACTATCCCGTCTTTATAGCCCACTTACCTAACTTACAGTATTAGGTGCAATGAATGAAAAACTAGTAGACTGAATGCAAATTCCAGTAATTCACACTGTCCCCCCTCTCTCTCTCTCATTTTTTTTTTAATTTTCTTTTTCTTCCCCATCTGTTAAACCTGTAGTAAAACATAATTTGCATTGCAACAGGTAAACTGCATATCCTTGCCCCTCCTAGAGTTCTGCAAGACCTGAGATTCCAGACCAATGCTAGGTACCATTTATGCTACTTTCATGCAGCCACTGTGGCTATGTTAAATGCAACACTGAATAGAGACCAAAGTAAAACATCAGCATGTTTTCTGATATATATCTATATCCCTGGGCCCTATAAAGCCTTTGAGTGGTCACTGTGCTCTAAAAACACAAAGATAGACTTAGGCTGAGATTAAAGTTCTGTCCTGGCCTCTCTGATATATCAAGAACAGACTCAGGTGTGTGCTAGGGAGAGTAATGCTATCAAATGTTTTCCTCCTCTCAAAAATGAAGAAGAGTTAAACTTAGGCCCATGCTAGAAAGACAATTTTGAGGTATACAATCAGCTTTTAAATCCAGTTCCTTGGTAAGTACTTTCAGAATTAAAAATCAGCCAAAAATATGTCCTCCTTCACATTTAAAACTGAAAAGATGACAGGCATTAACATAAATATATGTTGGTTTTAGTGGCAGCAATAATAAGAGATTCCTATGTTTCATTGAGTTCTGCTAGTCAGTCTCCTTTCTCTGTTCCCAGTTATTTCATTTTTTTTTTCTTAAATCTTATCATCCTTTTAGATTATTACAGGATTGCTGAGATAGTTTAGAAAATGATATACATGATTTTTGCCAAAATTCAGTTCAATTCCAAATTGAATTTAACTTACAATGGAAAGAGATGAATTATCCTTTATTTTTGTGATGATCTTTTTCTTCCACATGTCCTTTACTGGAACATAATAAAATATTTTTCCTGCATTTTTTTACCTGAAGGTGTGGCTACATCAACTAAGGCTTTGAAAAAAATTCCAGAAGAAAATGGAATTATCAGACAGTATGAAGTTTTTTTGTCACATTATGCATAAGTGGGTCTGAAAAGTATTCTCTAATATTAGAGATGAAAACACACCCTAAATAAATTTATTTTATGTTATATTATATTTATTATTGTATTGTTTTAGGGTAAAATTCTGCACCTTTTATCTTCTAAAACCTTTTCTGAATCAATTAGTATTTTCTCTGGAATCAGGGAATAAAGATGTTGAGTTGTTTTGCAATTATTGAAATAAAGAAACTCTGAAGTCTTCATGATGGTATTCCAGGATAGTTTGATTAAAATTCTCGGTTAACATAAATATGTGTTTACCTGTCCTGCTTTTGCATTTTCACAAACGAATGTTTCATAGTATTTGGCAAATTCTGGTGCATGATCATTTATGTCTAAAATCCGGATGAAGACAGGTATCTGGCTACTTTGTTTAGGATTATCTGAAACAAGAAAATGATTTATAGTACAATGCAAAGTTTTCCACAACACACATTTTATGAAAAGACCTGAAATTATCATATATTTTTCAAATAGTCATTAGAAACACTCATTTATCTTAATAATATTAAAACAATTACCTTTAACTTTCTAATGGTGTATATTTTGTATGTTTAAAAGCCCTATCTATATTTGAAACACTTTGTTTTAGTATAGTACGTTAATTTGAGATAATACAAACTCTACTTAAATTGATTTGCATTAAAAACAGGCCACAAAGTTATTACTGATGTTTGACTTATATTCCATACATAGTAGAGTAAATGATTCATTTAAAGAGCTTTTTCCTGAGGCAGAGCTGTCAAGAACATTTACTTGTTTCAACCAGTAAAGCAGTTAAAAAAAAAAAAAAAGTGGTGGTGTCATCCCTTCTTAAAATGTAGAGACAAAATTTGGATCTATGTAGATGTTAATATCAGTTCGTATTTGCAAACTTTATCTCTGAGGTCAGTCTATAGCTGTAGATGACTCATGCATTGCATGTATTGAAAATGGAGACCATATTTGACCAAACAATGAAAGAGCACTGTACGAGCAAAAGGTAACAGTCTTTCTGATAATAGGAGTATGATTTATCTTTCTATATTACCCTACCCCCAGACTGTTAAACACATAGGCTCCTAAGGAGACTCCTGTAGGGAGACTGAAGAAGGAGAGTAGGAAATAAATTGTCTCCTAAACTCGGTGTTTCTTCCCTGATGCACATTTTTAGTTGACTGGAAGAAGGCGGCAGATGAGACATCCAGATCTGACAGGGCCCAAGAGAACAGTAAAGAATCCCAGTGAAAAACATCGGGCCAGGGTTTGCTTCAGACCCAGAGCAGAAAGAATTTTCCTCTAGTCATCTTCAAATCAAACCATCTCCTCTGATAAGGAAGTTGAGATAAAACATACTTTCTTCCCCTGGTTACAGTGGTCATTCTGAAGATGTGTTTTTTGTCCACCATGGACATTTTTTTTTTTTCCAGGGATTTTTCTTGCTCTAATGACTGAGGTAAGGTCTTTGGCACATTGCTCCTGCACCAAATTATTTGTTGGGAATTCTCAGGGAACAAGGTAACTTTTCTAATATCTACTGTTCATGGTTGAGTCTGAGAATTCCAAATTATCTTTTCACAAATGAGCAAAGATAATTCTAAAGGAGTAAGCTGTACTTTTAAAAATGCATTTAAGGATACTCTGTCTATTGAAAATATTTGATGAAGGGCAAATCTAAATCAAAGATACTGTAAAATTCCAGTCTTATCTCAGTTCTTATGTTCTGCTTAGATAAATGATCTCCAACTTACTGATTTCAGTTGCTATGACAGTGATGTTGTGCCAGGGAGTTTCTTCACGGTCAAGTGGTTTTGAGATGAATAAGGATCCATTTCCTGAATAGATGTTGAATATTCTATCGAGGTCAGTGTGTCGATCCACAGAATATCTGTCAAGATACAATACAACTAAGCACGTCTATCTACTGCTACAGTCTCCAGTTTGGCTTACAGCCACCTATAAACATTTTCTAAGTCGAACTGTGGTTAATCAACAATATTTTCTTAACAAGTAAACCTAAGCTTTCCTGTAGTTGAGGAGTGCAGTATGTTACAGAGAAACTGTTTTTTAAAGCCTAGTGGGCAGGAAGAAGGGCAAACTAATTACATTGGCAGATTGTTAGGTTGGTATTCAAAATTATATTTGAGCTTAGAATGTGTTGTTGAAATAACAATTGAAAATGAACATTCATAGATATGAATTTTGCAAATTCTGCAAATTAATTCTTGGAGAACTCGGCTATCAAAGGACACACATTTCAGATATAATTATCACTTTATAATGAGATACTTTTAATATGGCACAGGGACGATCAGGATGACCAGAAAAATCTTTGGATTTTCTTGTTAAACTAGAATTTCTTTAAAATCATATTTTGTAACACTTTCTTTTGCTCAATTCTTTCCTATCAATGAAAAAGTTGTCTATAGGTGTTTTTAAATTAGACTAATAATGGTCAACCACAATCAGGTTAAAATAAGATTTTATACTTAAATAATTTATAAATATTTCCTTTTCTTTTTTCTCCTCCCACACCTCTTATCCCAAACTCTATTGCTGCAGGTAATACCAAGCTTGTTCAGAAATGCAGAAATCATGTTTACTTAACAGTTGCATGTTGAACAAACAAATTTCAGTCTTATGTTTGTAACTGCAGATAATAATATCAGATGGTTAACAGTTAAAACAATTTCATAGCACTGAACGCTTACCTCTAATTGTTACAACTTTCTCAACATTATTTCTTATTTAATATAACATGTACACTAAGTAGTAAGCTATGAAACATGGCAGAGAGTGTTATGTCTACAGGGCTAGTAGGGTACAGGAAGGGTAGAAATACACCACTCTGAGCATCTTACATAAGTTTGCCATTGGAAACATCATATAAAAGCATAGTACTGTGAATCCAGTTTGGTGAAAGTATGTGAGAGACAAATAAAGCCCTATAAATGAAGCAGAGTCAGTGGAGGTGTGCAAAAGCAATGTGCCTATGAAGCTCAGGAAATGATACAGAGAGTGACTGAGCATAGTCATTGCAAAGAAGCTGACTTTATCTCAACACAAAGGGGACTTGAGAGTTGCATCTGTTTTAGATGTCAGCTATGTCAGCTGAGTGGATCAACTGACTCTATCAAGAACTGAGTGGATCAGCTGGAGTTAGAAATGTCTCACACTGAGTTCGTTAAGAGTGCAAATGTCTCCGCAGGTTAGCCAGACCACTGGGGGTGGTGATGGTGGGAGGAATATACATCTCAGCCCAAAAATAGGAAGGAACTAGGAAAATAATTTTGAAAAAAGCATTGGTTTCAAGGTGGCTTCAGTCCACATATTCCTTTCCAGCAACAGGGGAAGCTCAGCATTGTGACAGTGAGCACATTACCAAGACCAACAGTCTTGTGTTTTCAGTATGTTTTATGGAAGTCTGATAAATCAGAAATCCTGTGTAGCATCAAATGTCTTCAAATAAGTAAAATTGATATTAAATATTACACTCTCCGTTATTGGTGTGGAATAACTAACAGAACCTGTTAAGAAAATTTTGGACTCTGACAAAGTGCTGGAACATGGTGACTGACCTTTCTTTTAACATGGTGCCTATAAGCTGTAGAAGCATACCCTGCACTGTTAACTGTTTGACATCACAAGCTCCCATAGATATTTATCTGATATTTTTCAGTGGCCCCTATAAGACTAATTACACAAATGCCTCCCTACTATATTGCAGTCTCATCACAGTTTGTGTAAGATTTAACCCACATTTAAAACATTTTATAATGTTTAATGGCTTACTTTATTGTATTCTTTGTTACATCTGGATCTTGGGCTACAACCTGCCCAATAATGCTTCCTTCCTTTGCATCTTCATCTACTTCTATTAAATATGAGGGTCTGTTGAATACTGGAGGTTCATCTATGTCTTCCACAGAAATTTTGACTAGAGCTGTATCTTTGAATGGCCCCAGCTGAAGAAAACGAGGATCCAGGTGGGTGTTGGTTGCTTCCACTCGTAAGGTGTATAACATCTTGTTTTCAAAATCCAGCTGCTGGGGAGCAAATAATAATAATAATAAAGAAAATTGTGTCACTTTACAAGAAATGTGTCAGCTTTATTATGCTAAATTAAAAGTGTAAGAATTTTTCAGAGATAAATCTCTAAAATGTAATGCATCTTGGAGAAGATGGAGTGCATCTTGGAGAAGATGGAGTACTTCATGTTTGCTACCATGTATAAGCAAAACTACGAGTTTTATAGGACAGCAAGACAACTATGATTCCTCTGCCTACCAATTCTTCAGCTTCCTAGAAAACCAGGAGGAATCTATATATAGAAAAAACAGAAAGAGAGAAAGAAACAGAGAGGATGGATTGCTTCCACGAGTAGGAGTTGCTAATGCCCTTATTTTTCTCATACTTATGGCAGGAACAAAAACAGTTATCCCAGCACTTAAAGGCTCTCTGTACTATTTCCACTTTCCTCTCTCCTCCCACCCGCCATTACCATCCATCTTTGCGTATTCTGCATCGGAAGCAACCCAGATGCTTTTCCATATTCCAGAGTGAAAAGAAAAACTGTGATGTCTGATTTCCAATCTATGTGACCTTTATATTATGCAGAACCATATATGAATGCGTATATGTATAGATATATATACATTGATATATGCACAAATACACGTACACACAGAAATACACATATGCATATAGATCTATATTATATATACATATATCAATTTATTGTTACTGATAAATTCAGTAAGAACAGAACTGAAAATAGCGTTCATAGTTTAACTGTCTGAACCATAAAAGCAACTAATAAATGTCAGAGTGTATTTTTCCTCATTTCTTTGCTCTTTAGATCTCATTGACATAATATGTAACAACTTGAAGTTTCACCAAGGTTGGACTTAAACCAAGACAGATTTAAGGTACTTGATGTACCTGACTGTCAGACAGATTACAGAGTGACAGTTTGAAGGTGTAAATTCATCAAAATTCAGGTGAGCCTCCAACCCTTGTGAGCATTACTGCAACACTCAGCTGACAAACCCCACAGTGAACTGAACCCCTCCAGGTTCTCACAGCCCTAATTCAAAAGTACTGTGTGTGAGAGTATATATATTGAACAGACAGCCACCACTGAAATATTACTTTATGTGAAGTGACATGCCAGTAAATTTCCCTTGAGACTTGAAAATAACAGATATCTGCTGAAGAAAGAGAACAAAACTAATGCAACAACTCTTTGGCAGACTTGACCCCTTGTGGGATCTACCCTTCCATCCCCTGGAAAAAGAAAAATAACCATAACACCTGGAGAGCTAAGTATATATAACAGAAAGAGAGAAAAAACAAACCTTTTTGACAGTTATAATCCCTTCCTGAGTGTCCTTGTCAGTGATGATATCAAACATGTCTGATCCATCCCCATTGGAGATGCTATACTCAATCTCTGCATTTTCACCCAGATCGGGGTCATTGGCTTTAATTCTGCCAAGAGGAGTCCCAGGTGGTGCAGACTCAGGAGAGCTGAACTGGTAGGTGCCTGGAAGAATGAAATCAAACATTTATTATTTTGAGAAACTTTGTTCTACTGAATAAACATTTAAATTTCACCAGGATTTTTTTTAAAGCGACTTGAAGTTTGAAGTACTTGAAGAAAAATGCTATTAGCCATCATACTCAACTTTAAAACAGGGTTTGGAGTTGATTGACAAACTGTCAGATTCAAGTGATTCTTCAAAGCTATTTAGTACTGTATTTTAATGCTTTCAACATTTTTTTCCCAACTATAAAGAACAGAGAAGCTCAGTAATACGGCAGCAATTTGAACATTGGTTACCTAAAGTTATATATATATTTTTTTTCTCTCAGTCCTCTAGAAATGTTCCCAGATATTATATTTACAAACAGTATAAGATTTTTTTTTTCCCCCCTCAGGGTATAAGAGTTGTAAAAAACATCATGGATTGTGGCAGGAGACTAAAATAGAATAGTTTTTTTTGTTTGTTTGTTTGTTTTTAAATATATTCATTTTAGGTGTACTATCTAAAAGTAATTCATTCAGCCATTATTGGTAATACATACTAAAGAGTCATGGAAAAGAGCATTTGGATACACGTTCATGTTAATTGTTATAGTTAATTGAAATACAGATACTTTCAGATTTTCTTTAATTTACTCTGCAGATAGTTTTTGTGTACTTTCTATGGTTGACTTCATTTAATGTTTTTATAATCAGGTTTTGCTAGAAAGAATTCTGATTACTTAGATATTTTAATTTCGTCTGTGTGTATGATAAGTGAATTTATATGTATTTTCTGACAATATTTGTAATAAAATCTAATTATAAAGAAAAAATATTAATCAGATGATTTGCTTGACCAGTTAGAAATAGGCAATGAAGACCTTTCACCACTGGTAAGAAACAGATGTTTCTAGATCACTATTTTCAGTAATTTGTTAGCAAGTATATTAAAAACAACAACAACAAAAAAAATCTGATATTTTCAGCATTTTACATGCAACATTCCAGAACATAATGTTGGGGGGGGGGGGGGGGGGGGGGTTGGAGGAGGAGAAGGGGAGGGAGGAATTGAGCTATTTTCTCATGTAAATAAATAAAAAGTAGTAGCTTTCGAAAAATAACGTAAAAGTCTTCATCTAAAAAAATTAGCTGTGGTCAAAATACACAAATCATATTTGAAGGTTGCAGTAAGAACCTGTATAAGTTGTATTGACCTATAAAACAGTACAGGCAAGTATAATTCTTGCAGTTAGCCTATTTCCTGTATTAACATGTGCTTTAAAATTGTTCTGAAGGTTTATTTTAACCACAAAGACTACAGCAGTCATCTGAGTGTTGAATGAGTCTCTATCTTCAAATGTACAGACTAAGTACAAAAGAGTGTCACTGGAACTATCCTATATTTATATAGATGTGTAACAAAATGGAAACTAAAGCTTGATGCTAAATTATATTTGTTGTTGCAAATTTGAGGCTGTAAGTGAATGATCAACAGTAGACTCTTTGGCTGCGATCCATACAAACTAAAATGCATGTTATTCCCTTAAAACAAGAAGAAAAATGGATGAAAGTTAACATTCCTGGCAGCTAACCATCAGTTTGAAGGCTAACTCAAATTCGAGGTTTGGCTGGTGAGCCAGGAATACTGTAAGAACAGATTTAATCATGTTACTTATGTCTTCTTCCAGAATAAATAACTCCCTTGAGTGTTTTTGCTTCTGAAAGCATTCCTTATTTTTGTGGTGCTGTGTGAGTGTTACACATTTTTGGCATGTGATATGGCTAGTTTAGTATAGAGTACAACTGAATTCCAAATATGTAAGATTTTCATTATGGTGCCATTTAAATTCAGCTTAGGTCCATGATTTTGAAATGTACAGGACCTGTGCACCTTTCAGGAAACTGAACAAAACAGATCAGTTCCTTCTTACTGCAGTCCAAACAACATGTATTTCACAGTGCACTCTGCCGTTTTTCATTATTCTATCTACTCTAAGAAATCAGTCTTTAGTTCTTCAGTGCTTTGTCATTATCTCCTGTTGCCTCCACTTGCCATTCACCCTCTGCTTTTGGCCACATTTTTACTTATTGGTGCCTCATGTAAGAAAAAAAAAAAAAAAAAAAAAAGGAAAATAATTGGTTTTGGAAGGAGCAAATTTCCAGAACTAGAAAATCATTTGAAGGTATGACCCTGTTCATAACTATCTGAGATGATATCAAAACCCCTAGACGTTTCTATATATTGATTTCCCTGGAAATGTTGAAACCACCCTTCTGAGAAGAAAGAAAATGAACGGGAAAGGTAATCAGCAAAATGAAAATTACACCACTGAATAGATACTACAGCAAGACATCCATTGCCAACTTATGCGTTTCAGTGATATTCTATGTAGAAAATACACTGAATATTCTAGGAAGCATCAAATTGTGTGAATTTCTCTATAATTATGTACCAGAACCAAGGCTTTGAAATTATCAGGACTCCCATAGACTTCAAGCTTCAGCTAATCTTGGAAGAAGAGTATCATAAGGAATAAAAGCTAAAGAGATTGAGAACTTATTTTGTAGCTCTGTACATCATTTTATTTTTTAATTTAATTTTATTTTATTTTATTCAGCAACAAAGCTTACAATATGCTACACTGCATTCTAGTTTAGGTTCAAGAATTCCTATTTGCCAAAATATTGTGGGCTGTATCATGCTATACAGGAGTATCCACTCCTGAAGTAAGAAGAAAGTTAAGTTAAAAATCATGGTGTGCATTTCCCATGTAAAGGTGATTTTCTGCAAGTAAACTGAATATTAATTCAAATTCTTTATGAAGCCCATACTTTCGTTCCCCTCTCTTCTTAAAAAGATGAATATGTTATGTTGAATAGAGGTAAAAAAAAGTTATATGCAGCTTCAAGAATCCTCTCTAACCCATCTGTCAGAGTTTTCTAATATTTAGAAAAAATCTGTTCTAGGTTGACCTGTTTATACTATTTTGAGTGTACTTATTGCCATGGCACTGAAGTGTTTTTCAAGTTCCTGCAACTCAAGGAGAGTGTTTTTTAAATCAGTCTTGTTTGTTCAGTCTTTGGTGAATCTGTAAAGAGAGCCAGTCAGATCTCTATTCAGTGCCAACAAGCAATTCAAATTTTACAACGTGGATATTTTTCAACAGTCTCTGAACTGAGGCTGTAAATTTCTTATATCTGTAGCCTGTCAAGCAGTTATCAGACACTGATTATAACAACATGGAACTGGATTTAAACCAGTGGCCCAGGATGAAAGGATATGTAGTATATTGTGAAGCTTTCTGTATCATGCTGCTTTCTTTTGTTTGCCAAATTTATTCTAGAGATATTTTTAAAAATCTTAATTGTGTCAAATACAGGCTAGATTACCAAAAGCAGTCATCAACAAGAATCCAATGTAGATTACAAATACCTGAACCAAATGTATAGATTTCCAGCAGAGCATGACACCTGAACAACTCTGCCTGTGCAAGGTGGTACATTAGAAAATTTGGTGACATATTTGCCTAAATATGTGGGACTACAAGTGTCTCCAAAAACTGAACCCTAGATTTTGTGATTAATTTTCTCTAATGGCTTTCAAAACCCTGCAGTTAGCCTAAGCTATTGTTAGAGTTAATGTTCCTGTGAACAGATTATAAAGGGGAAGAAAATTTTTCTTTGCAAGAAATACTTCAACATTAAGAAAATGTAGGCAAAGATTCCTATTTGCCTTACCAATGCTGCAGCATAAATAGACACAACAGTGGGCCAGTATTTGTACAAAAGTAAATTAAATAAATAGGGAGAGAGAGAGAGAGAGAAGAAGAAGAAAAGAAAAAAGAAAAAAGAAAAGAAAAAGAGAGAGAGGAAAAAGAAAGATCCCAGATGGCAACAGTGAAACAGCTGATTGTAAAGAGTTTCTTTAGAGAGCAACAGAACTCTTAGATGCTCCATACTCTGGGGGAATCGAGGTGGGTTGTCATTGACGTCAGTCAGTGTGATGTTCACGGTGGTGGTCCCTGATAGTCCTCCCATCTGGCCTCCCATGTCTTTGGCCTGGATGACCACTTGATACTGTTCCCTGTTTTCTCTGCTCATGTCTGGTAGAGCAGTCTTGATTATGCCTTGGAGAAATGAGAAAAAGGAGACAGAGGGGAAGGAGAAAAAAACATGACATGAGTTATCTCTGAGTTTTTAGATGGATTTAAGTAAGATCCTGTGCAGATGGTAATCCATAGGAAGCAAAACAAGGTATACTGCAGTAAACTTTTCGATCTCTGACTGATTTAATGTGATTTTAAGAAAAAGAGAAAGAAATATTACAGAGATATTATTCACTGTTTTTAATGTGCTAAATCAAGGTAATTAGGTCCAATGACAAAAATATTAATAAGTTTGTTGAATTAATGATTTTTTTCAACTACGTTCCCAGCTATTATTTTAATGCAATATGAAAGCTCCATCCCCAGTGAGGTTTTGATACTACAGCACAAAGTTGAACTCTGTCATGTCCTGGATTCATTATTTCAGACTGTAATAGATCCACAGATTTTAATGCCCAGTGGGGGCGATGGTAGTCATTGAGGGCTATAGCTAATAAAGAATTGGACAAGACTGTAAAACTACTGCTGGAAAGTCTTTTCTGTGTGCCTGATCTCAAGAATTTCATAAAATATATTTTAATTGTCTCAGACTCATTCAGCACACAAAAAGCATAGGGACTCCCAAGAGCATGTGTTTTAGGGATACAGAGCACAAAAGATCTTTCCATTAAAGTAGACACGTGCAAGTTTTCTTTCAGAAAATAAATGAGGATTTTCTGTATTTAAAAAGGAAGTCATTTTGCAAGGTTGAAGTGATAAGAACTTTATCTGATGAAGCAAGAGAATTTAAATACAAAGGACACTTTTACAAGCTTGGCTTGATATGAAGATTGTCCTATGTTTATGATTACATTAAAATAAATAAATAAATACATAAATAAATAAATAATCTACAAAACTCCTACTCTTAGAGAAAGAGAGAAGCAAACACACACACACAAAACAAAACAAAATGACAAAAAAAAACTTCTCTAGTCTAGTAGTTATAGTATATATCTCTGATCTAGGATTACTAGGTTGTGATTACCATAACTTGGCCTGGTAATGTAACATAAAAAAAGCAAATTGGATAAAAATGAAAGATAATCCCAGAATCAAAGATGAGCTCCCAAGTATCCCCTGCCTTGCCACCCACTGCCCTTGGTTAGTGACCTATACTTGTCCTGTTTGTGCCTGGTAAAGTTTAAAAAGGGTGGAGAAAAAGAAATAAACTTTAATCCTAGGCAAAAGAGTTATGTTCTCTTTTAAAACTCTAGCCATATGACTCTTATTATCCTGCAGGTATAATGCCCTTGCTGTATTACAAAAAGAAATCTCAATGTATCTCAAAAGAAATATCAATGTATCTCAAAAGTAAATTAACTATCATCTGAGCATGCTCATTGGATTAGGAACTTCAGGGACTCTGGACATAATTGCACTTAAATTCTGGATTCTTAAACTGAATAGCTTTATTTTATTTTTTATTTATTTATTTTTATAATATGCAGAAACACTCTAATGCAATGCCTTTTAAGTGTTATGTGCGCTAGGATTAAGTATCTGTTGTTTCTGTTTTTGTTGTTTTGTTTTGGTGGATTTTTGTTTGTTTGTTTGTTTGTTTGTTGATTTGGGGTTTTATTGGGCCATAATTTTGAATTCACAATGTTCACACAAGTTTTTCTTCTTTATGTCTGACTCTGATTTTCTGTATAACAGTAAAAAGGGATTACATCCATGCTCTAAAGCTTTAATACATTATTATTATTATTATTATTATTATTATTATTATATTTTTTTTGCTTCAATTCTAATAACTGTTGGAGTCAGAGTATAGGGATCTGTCACAAACATTTACAGATAATTCATTTACATTTGGGGATTATTATTATTATTATTATTATTATTATTATTATTATCATTATTTTCCTTCTTGTCTGGAATTGTCAAAATATATATACATATTTTTTAACAGATGTAGCTCCCAGAAATTAGAGTAAAATAAACTTTTACTACATGACTCATTAGACCCTTTCCAATATTCTGCACACTTTCTAAACCCTTATAGTGCACATCTGTCTTCCAGAAGTCTTTTTCATACCAAGCAAAACAGTTCTGCAATAATATTCTTTTAACAGAAAAGGTATATTTTTACTGATTACAATTTCCATTTGTAAAAAACTTTATCTGCTTCATGCCAAGTTATGCGATGCCATAAGCCTGTTGCAATATTTGAATACAAGTGAAAAGTGTCTTTGTCCTTGTATCCCCTCTTTGTCATTGCAGAAAACAGAACAGACACGTTGTTCACCTGTTTCTGGATCCACTGAAAAATATGGCTGTCCCTGGAGGATACTGTACACCACTTTGGCACTGTTTCCATAGTTGGCATCATCAGCATCTGTGGCTGTCACTTGAATAACAGATGTACCTAAACGGGTACCAAACAAGGAATCAGAGAATTCTAAGACACAAGACACATTTCTTAGAAATCATTCACAATGGTTTCTGTACTGGATTCAATAAAGAAACAAACAGTATCCACTGGACAAATCCAGTGTTATCTTCCCCAGGCAAACAGTAAAATAAAGTCACATCTTCCTTATGACTAAAACTAAAATTGTTATCACTTAAGCTCCATGCTTCATTTAAACATCAGTAAATGCACAGGAAAGGGCACATGTCTTTGAAACCCATCACAGTATTCATTTTCTTTCTGTAACCAAACAGTTTTAAGGATTGTTTTTTGGTAATAACTTGACTTCAGCTGAAACAGTGTGAAAAGTACTACTATGATTTTTAAATTTGGCTTAATAAATTAGCCTCCTTTTCTGACTAGAAGACAACCTCCAAATATCTGATATCAGGCTGAAACAAATATTTTTTCTCATGCTATTTTTAAAGATTTTTTTTAAATAAATTTTGCAATAACACATGCTGTTTTATTTTTTCTCCCTTGATCAAAATTATCCTATTACTTGGCAAATCATTTTCATTAAACCATAACTACATTTTTTCAGCAAACTTTTATTCTGCATGAAAAAGTCTTACCCAGATCCTGTGATTGCAGTCAGGAGAACAAAAGCTATATGAGATCAAGAGTACTGTGAGCAAATACACTGTGTGTAGTTTATGGCTTAGAAAAAAAAAAAAAAAAACTTTTGTAAATCCCTATATAGCAATAGGTTAAAAATAATAATTAAATAATTCTTGTGTTTTAACCTGGAAGGCAGCTAAGTGCTACACAGTTGCTTACTCACTCTTTCCATGTGGGATGGCGAGAGAATCAAAAAGGTAAAATTGTGAGGACTCCTGGGTTGAGATAAAGACCGTTTACTAGGTAAAGCAAAAGCCGCACAGAAACAAAGCAAAACAATTAATTCATTCGCTACTTCCCATCAACAGGCAGGTGTTCAGCCATGTCCTGTCCAGGGAAGCAGGGCTCATCATGAATAATGTTTACTTGGGAACACAAATGCCATCATCCCGAAATTCCGCTGCTCCCCGTCTCTGCTTCCCCCTTTCTTCTTTAACCCAGCTTTTATGGCTCAGCATGACATCACATGGTGTGGGACATCCCTTTGGCCAGCCTGGGCCAGCTGTCTTTTCTGTGTCCCCTCCTAGCTCCTGGTGCACCCTCAGCCTCCTTGCTGGCAGGGCAGCATGAGAAGCTAAAAAGTCCTTGGCTCTGTGCAAACACTGATCTGCAACAACTAAAGCATCAGTGTGTTATCACCGTTATTTTCATCAAAAATCCAAAATGCAACATTGTGTGAGCCTATACAAAGAAAATTAACTCTGTCCCAGCCAAAATCATAACAATAATATATAAGATATACATAAAAACTGTTCTAAATATTGTAAGCAATTTTCAAGGTGTCAGGATACATTTTGCTAACACAATCTAGATCTGAAGAATGTTTGTGTAATTTCAGGCAGTCCAACAGCTAGAAGTGTTGATGGCTGACTGCTCTTTACCATATTTTCCGATGTGTATTTTTGGTGTATCTCACTTTCCTTATGAGAAAAATGTATAGTGAACAAAGTCCTATCACAGTGATATCACTTCCTTTTTTTTTTTCTTTTTTTTTTTTTTTTTAAATTCACCATTAGTCTCTCTATATTGAAGTTCACCCAGTTAACTTGCAATCAAGTAGTCTTGATTAAAAACTTGGAAGATGTTCAGTCACTTATGAGTAATGGAACTGAAGTGCACCATCTCTACCGTGGCCATACCATGTATAAGAGGGATTGGGGAAAGCAGAAATACAGAGCAACCATGTCTTGTTAGATCCATATGTTTTATTAGAGTACATAAGAGTTTATATATAATTTTACCTATATATCAGTAACAGTTCCCTCTATTTTACTTTTTCTGAACAACATGAAAAGAGGGGAGGGATACTTCTTTCTATACAACAAATCAGCAGAATAAAATTGTAAAAAAGGCTTTGTCACAATTCATCAAACTCTGAAGTTCATTTTTGCAATCAGCAATCTAGATTATTTTTGGCTGGTTAAACAGAAGTCATCTGTGCACCAAGGTGAGCTGTAAAGATCATCCTGAAGCAGCGAATATTTAGGAACAAACTTATCATTAAGGGTCCAGCAGAACTGTTGATCTGGATGCAAAATGAAGACTATTTGAGGAACGTAAAATTCCTTAAGTTCTATCTGCTTCCCTCCCCTCTTCTACCCCCCTCCACCCCCCCCCCCCCCCAAAAAAAAAGCAAAAAAAAAAAAAATCTCACGCCTACTCATGTTTAACAGGGGAAGGAGAGCCACTATAATTGCTGGCTTCCTAAAAATGTACAACTTATCAGTAGGATCTTATATTGTGTGTCACTGTAGTAACTAGAAGTTAAACTTATTGTTCTCGCCTGATTTAGGCACTGTTTCAGGACGGACACAGAAATTTAGTATGGTCATAAAAACTGAGTGAACATTAACTTTCTTTTCCCAGCTTCCTGTTTTGCTGAAAGACAGAATGCTGAATCCTGTTTTGAAAGTGATGTTTTCTTTCAATGAAGGCATTCCAGAGCTCTGGGAAGTCTTTGGGAAATTTCTGTCTTTGCCTCATTGTAATATATATCTGTGTTTCCAGACGCTCAAATGCCATATAATATGGTTGCTGAAGAAAACTGATAAGCTGCAACCCTATAGAAAACTTGGAGGTCATTACAAATAGTTCAAGTGGATCTGATATAGAATGAGACCTCATTACAGTTTGAAAAATATTGATGTTTTCCTTTCTTTGTCCAATTCTGTAGAGTGGTAAAAAAATAGTGTTATAACAGCTGCCGCTTCCTAGTAAACTAATAGTGCAACTGGGAGAAATGAATAACAGAAGCATATCCACAGAAAATTTAGTGTCAGCATGCAGTTTGCTCTCTTCTCTGCCAACAGTATGCTGTGTCATAAAGGAAGATCTTCATGGACTGTAGGCAATTCTTGAACAGCTAAATTTCTCTCAGATTTTGGGGTCAGAAATTCAACCAGAAAAGGCAATGAACTGAAGCAACTCAGCACTATCTATGAATTAATTGGCAATGTTGTGAAAATATTTGGATATTTTTTAACTGAAATCAGTTATGGCCTATTCTCACCCCCACCTAAATGATACCCACAGAATGTGGATTATTTTTTTATGTCTAGATTACCTCACAAGAAGTCTTTTTGCACACATTTGTCAGAGGAAGTCAGCATGATTTAAAATACAAACCAGGCTGCTATGTTAGAAATTAGAAGTTTCCTGAGATACTTCCACAGCTGAGCATGCTTCCAACCTCGACCATTCTGTGATTCTGTGAAATTGATCCTAGGTGGTGGGGGAAGGTGTTTTAACCTTTTTTTTTTTTTTTTTTTCTCACCTTCCTACTGTATTTTAATTGTTAATAAATTAAATTACTCTTCCCCAAGTAGAGTCTGTTTTGCCTATGATGGTAATTGGTAAATGATTTCTTCATTTTGACCCACAAATTTTCCATTTTACTTTTTCTCCTATCCTGTTGAAGAGGAGTAAAAGAGTAGCTGGGCAGGCTTTTGGCAGACAGCCAATGTCAGACCCACCACACTAGCAAACTAGTGTGAAAGATGCTAGAGAAAATGTGAGAATGACCAGAAGGGCAGTCTAAGGAATAATACAAACACTTGTCTACAAAACAAAGTGAAATTCAAACCAATCCTACCTAGCATGCCTATCCTTTCTCAGGGTGGGAGATAACTCTGAGAGTTCTCAAAAGGCATGTCTTATTTTCTTTATTTTTTCTTTTTGTTTGGTTTTGTTTAGATGGATTCTCAATATTATTTCTTTTCCCCACACAGCTTCTATATAATTTTGCTGTCCTTGTATCTCAAAGATTCTCCGTATATCTGTATGCAATGAACAAGGAATAACAGTGTGTTGAAAGTGTTGAATTTTCCAAGCTTTATGAGCAATCTAGCATCAGTATAGGTTTGTTGTTGTTGTTGTTTTTTCTTTTGTTCTTTGCTTAGATGGATGTTTGAGTCTAGAAGCTTAAGCACTCTGTGAAGAACGGAATCCTAATGTAAGGGTGGAAAAAGGCAGAAAGATAATTTTGAGGGTAACAGGAGAAAATACAAATCTAGGTTAAATCTGTGTGAGTAGTGTCTTTTTGTGATTGTGTTCTTGCGTGCATGTGCCTGGTTTTATGTATGTGCATGTAAGAATGCGGAGTCCAAAAAGGAAATCTGAATTAGACAGAGCATCACTCCATATCTAGGACTGTGTGATTCAGTGTCAGAATAGAGTTCCACTAACACAGATTTCCAGAACTCATGAGGAGTGGGATAAAATGTTGAAAAAGCAGTTGAAATTAGAATGATTTTCTGAATTGCGCTTAAAATGCTTTGTGTCTATGTGTTCTTCAGCCCTTGAAAGAGTCTTTGGTATAAGCAGGTCTCCTAACATGACACCAGAGTGCTTTGCATAGCAGATGTAAATATACTGCAGAGGATTGCTGTAGAGCAAAAGAAGTCTTCTAGTAAAATGAGATAGGTACACATTTTGCTATTTTTTTCATGTGAAGTCTTAATTTTCAGCATGTATCTCATGCATGTCCCATCTTTCAGTTTTGAGGAAAAAAATGCAATGTTTGGTTTAGACATTGGTCTTCTAATATGAAGTTTTCAAAAAGCCATTTAAAATGAAAAAAAAAAAAAAGGAAAATGTTGAAACAGAATGTTTTTGACATTATCAGACAGTTTCCTTTCTATTTTTTCTCAAGTCAACTTCTATCAAAATGAAAATTATTAAAAAGTTCTGATTTTTTACAGTGAATATGTATTTTTTTTTTCCCTAGCTCTGTTTAAAAGAAAGCTCTACTCAAAGCAGAAAGGCTGCTTCATTTTCAGAAATAGAAGACCAGCTGGAGTAAGTGGAGAGGAAGGAAGGACTTTGTCTCCCTAAAGGAGAAGCTCTTGTGCTTGCTTCCTGTTTTCAAGCAAAATGACAATCTGCTGTTCATCAAGTTTATTCATGGAGAGAAGAGTTTAGAAGAGGACTATTTTCACAAGCTGAAAAGATTTGGGAGAACTCTGGGAAAATTCTGGAGGCAAAATTAGAAATTTTGTTCTGTTAAAATCTTCAAGAAAATAAGCAGATGGACAACTTACTTAGACAGCATGGATCCAGGGATTCTTTTCATCTGGACATACTGCTGAAGACGAGTGAAATTTTAAGTGAGCTATAGAAATACTGAAACATATTAAACCACTTTTATTTTGAGAGCAGGTTATTCGCTCTGAATAGATTGAGTTCGTGCTTTGGCAAGGAACTGGAGAAATTACGAAATGCAAGTAGTCACCTAGGCCTACAAATTCTATGAACCCATAAAATTCACCAACAGGATCTCCTTAGCTCTCCAGTTAGAGTACATCACATCAGACTACTTTCTATATAAATGGAAGGGCTAAACATTGAGACCTAACCCTTATGTTTGGCTGGAAGACAGTTCCTATCTAGAAAGCTGAAGAAATAAGGAACAGCAAGATGAACTTCGCTTTTTTGTACATGACCCCAGTTTAGGAGATATTTTGCTAGACTGCTTTTTCTTTGATGAAGAGAAGGCCAAAAGGTTGGTAGCATAAAAGGTTTGTAAGACCAAGAGAAAGAGTATAAACAGAAGAGGAGCAAGTGTCAACAAATAAATAGATAAATGATCTCAATTTAGAAGAGTAATAACTGGGCATGACTGAGAAAAACAAACAACAACAAAAACCAATTTAGAACAAAGAAGGTACCTGTGGAACAGCTCTCAAAGGAACGGTAACATTACATGGGAAAAAATAACTTAAAATGTAGTTCAGTTGTATATATTGAGCAGAAATAAAGAACAGGAATGAATAATAGAGAAGGTGGAAGGGTGGCATGAAAGAGGAGATGCAGTATTACATAGATTTCATTTTACCCAGTTGATGATTTTTAATAGTCCAACAGTATATGTAAGGTGAAATTTCATTACACTTGAAAATATGTGGTCTCCTATTTTTCTGTACAGTCTCTCATAATGGTTGATCTAGAAGTCAGCTGATGTGCTAGCTCCTGCAGGTGGGTACTGTATGTTTGTTTTAGCTGCATCTTGATCTCCCATCCAGAAATCATAAATTTTGCACCACTGTGGTGAACATAAATGGGCACTGTAATCCCTGCTAGTGAGACTAGAAGTAATTTATGAGAGATGCAGAAAAGAGCAGGCTATGCTGAGAGGTATAGCTTTATTTCTCAGAACTCTTTTCCTCTTCCTTTTACTCCATTACAGTAAAAACTCATGGGCCTTACCATGCATTCCAGAAATATGAGATTCTATTTGTATGAAGCTTTACTCTGGAAACAGTCCCTTGTATTATATAAACAGGGAAATAATTCTCATCATTTCTTGTGTGTGTTCTGTTCTGATGTTTCAGGGTTTTGTTCTTTCGTTTTTTATGATAAAATGAATGCACATTTTAGATTGTGTTATCAGGACTTGCATTAAAGAAGTACATGTTAATGATTGCCTCACCGCATAGGAAGAAGTAATGTGGCTAAACTGCTCTGGCTAATCTATTTGAAATGCTTTGTGGGGTAGATGCTTTTGACAGTGAATACAATACATACACCATTGCAAAATAATATCTGATATTGAACTGGAAAAGAATGTCTAAAGCTGAACAAAGCCTCTAGCTGTTGCCCTCCTGCTGTTCAATACCTTGATAGAGTAACTTTAGTTTCCCTTTGGTAGTAATTGTGACTGTGAAGTGCATCAGATGCCCTGCACGAGAATTTGAAAAGCATTATGGACACAATAAGAAATGGAAAACAGTAAAAAGAATGAGAAGTAATTTGTAGTATTAGTGAGTGAACAAGACTGTGTCTGTTTACTCTTTGAGGAATCTTCTTTTTTCCCCATTACCATAAAAGAAACAAGAATACTGGTGCCATCAAATGGCAGACTCTTTCAAGTGTTAATGTTGACTACCTTTTACATTGCTTTTCTTAGACTAATGAGGTATAGTATAAAGTGATCTGTCATCCATAATAAATGAACTGCAGCTTAGAAGTCTTTTCCATTTTGTTCAACATGCTGTACATACTTACAATTAGAAAAAACATTTCTTTTAGGCAGAACAAGTATTTGCAGTCTATGTTTAAATAACAAAAATTACAACAACAAAAAACCAAAGCAACAGCAACAACAACAAAATATAAACTCAGTGTTATTGTTAAAATTTCTATTCAAAATAATGACGAAACTCACCAGTTGCATACTTCTGGGTTCGGAGCTGCTATGCATATGGCAAGGTTTACAACTAGAATTAATTGCTAATGAAAGAAATATATTTAAAGTGCAACAAGTGATGCTGCCAGTCATAGTAATTCAAGCACAGGAACTCTACCACTTAAACATTTCTTGAAAGTCTGGTTCCTCTTTACGGTTAAGAACTGGAGATCTTGGCCCTTTTCTCCCACCTTAATTTTATTTATTTTTTCAGCTGTTCTTATGAGAAATTCAGGAAAAGTTTGCTTCCCCTTGATCCTGCTAGGAGAAGTAGTACCTCCTAAAGGCTAAAACATGTTATTTATTGATTAAAAATCCTGATTCATACACAGAAGCTCCAAGCAAGTTTTCAGGTATATTTATAATTTTTAATTTATAAAATAATGAAGTAATCGGAAAGATTCTGATTCTGAAGTAATCAGAAGAAAGTCAAAAAGTAAATTTAAAAGAAAAAAACCTCAATAATTGGCATTTTTTGGACTAAACTTTGAGTTTCCATTATATATTCCTGTACAGTTCTGTATTTTACCCTGTAGTATAGACAGGTTTGTGATGCTTTGGGAAGGAACAATTAAGCTTCCTGTACCTATGTTTCATTTGCTCCTTTATATTGAGCTTGGCTTTTGTATCTCTTTATTAGACTTTACAGAGTGTCTTCACTATGGATTTCTAAGTAGGGGACTAGAACCCTCCTCTCATGTGCAAACTCAAAATTCTTCTGTAATAGAAGTAAATAGCAATCTTAACAGAGTTTCTAGCTTTTGCCAGCTGCACAGACAAGTGTGATCAGAAACTGAGTGTTAATCTCTCTTATGACCATGAGAATGTAGTACATTATTATTCAGACAGCAGGCTGGCCTCAGATTTATTTGATTTTGGGTGTTTCTATCACCTGCGGGAACTTCTGGTTGGGTGGTGGTAAAGTCTGCCTCTTTAGTCATTAAGAAAGCTGTGGAAAATAACAATTTCCTGTGAAAATGTAGTAAATGAATAAGTTATTAAGAAACACAAATTTACATCAGTTTAATATGTGCTTCATGAAAGCATTTTGCTTCTATAGTTTTTAGATACTGTGAATGTTGTCTGTAGAAATAATAAAAAAGAATAATTTGAAAAAGAAATAGAGGCTAAAGCAGAGATTTTAACTCTCAAGACTGTTATTATTTCTATATATTTTGTTTATCTTCAAAAGAGCTCAGATGTCTGCCAAGCAACTGACATGCACAACTGTTCTGCTAAAGACTGCTGAGTTGTCAATTGATCACAAGTACATTGGTCAGTGGTTGCAGGGATATGATCACAGTGAGTGATTTAAAACCTCATTGATTTGAAAAAAATCTTGTTGGAAAAGATTAAAGGTACTGATTCTGAACTACTCATTTTGGAAAGACTCATAGCCTGAGCTGGGCCTGAGCCTGAACTCTCCAAACTTTAAGATTCCAGAGTGTCTAGGTCTCAGTGAAAATTAGTTGGATATATGCTCTTAAATAGATGATTTATCTTCCTCAGCTACACGTGTTCCAGACACATGGTATCTTTTAAAATTGTATTCATGAACTCAGTTTTCATGTATTCATGAACTCAGTAATTCATGAATTAGTTTTCTGGACCATGAAATATAAGACTTTTTTACCAGACCTCTCTCTTACTACCTTACTGCACTAAAGAGGTGGTTAATATATTTAGATGTCTTTTTACACAATTGTCATTTATTTTGACTTTATGATGAAATAAGCCTATTTAATTAATTTATTTATTTATTTATTTATTTTACACCTCCAATATACTGTGTACATAGCCTTATTTATCATTTATCAATCATTTATCGTTTATCATTTGCCTTGGGGTAGAATAAAGCAACTGTTACTGCTACTGAGTTATCTTGCTGACAGGAATCTGATAGGAAACATTCTGCTACATGCAGGATATTCACACACATCTGTACATACTTTTGTGGACAGCACATTAGATTTGTTGTGTTTAAAAAATAATAATAATAATTAAAAAAACAGTTGTGAGCAATATCTGTTTTAAATATGCAAACATAACCTTTGTAACAAGTAAAATTGATACTTTCAGACAGCTTACTAACGCTCAATCTCAATTTCACAGTGTCAAATATATATGAGATTGTGGAAAAAAAAAAAAAGCAATTCTGGAAAGTATTTTGAGGCATCTGTTAAGATAGCAGATAATTAAGTTTGAGCAGCAGGATTACTGCCATTGTGAAACTTGTAGATGTGTTTTTCTAGATATTCAGAAAAATAAAGTAATTGAATGAGAAATGCTACGAGCTATCTTGTTCCATGTACTTAATAAATGACGAGCATCAGTGGGAACAATACAGAGTAATTTTCAGATAAGACTGTCCAGAATAAGCTTTTTCTTACCTTCAGTGTCTTAATTCTGTGAAGATTGACAGAAAATTTCCAAACTAACTATGTGATTGACAAGAAGGGAAAATGATGACTTATAGAATTCACGCTGAATCGTTAACTGAAGGAAGAAAAACACTCACATAGTATCTGCCATTTTTATGATTTATCTTGTGTCACTAGAACCTTCTTTTCATCAACTTTCATGCCTATTTTCACAATTTAATTGAAAAAAAATCATATTTTATTTCTGCAATTAATATAAGCACATACATTATATATGTATGTATATATATATACATGGGCATGTTTTAAGTGAGAAATTACTGATTTAACAATATTTTAACTACCATGGGCAGACATTCTGAGTCCTTACATCTCTGTAGGAAACCATTTTCTAGCCTCTTTTAAGGAGAACAGTGGACTTCTTGAGGAGTCGTATTTCATTCTTGAGATTAGTACACTTAGGCTGATGTAATGCTGTAGCAAAATGATTTGTAGTAAAACTAGTCCTAATAATTCTGATTCATATGAGATAAAATCTTCAATTCCCAGTTGCTCTTCTAAAATTGAGGGTCAGTGGTGGAGAGGGATATATTATGAAATGAGGTACACAAGATAAATAAAGGGAATCTGGACCTTTGCTTTGTGACGGACTGATCTGTTTGATAAGACTGTTACATCTTTGGAAGACTGAACATCATGTTAAAACATCTTTATGTATATTGAGGTTTCGGCGATGCTTTGTTACTCGGATTAATATTATAATACAAACTATTGTTGTAATTTATTTTACAACCAAATACAATCCCTTGCATCTTATTTATACATTCTGGAAACACTTAATTGTTATAGAGAAATCTGGTGGGGAAAAAAAAAAGCCCCCTGTCATTGTGTTTTACTTTCAAAATAAACATTTTACACTCAACTGCATAACATTAACAACTAAAAATGTATATTCAAGCATCCAGAAAGCTGCCTTTGCTTTTAAAAAGGACTGAAAGCTTCTATGTTCAGGAGATTAGATTAAGTGAGCATCCTAGATGTTTGCCCTTATGCTTTAACAAGACAGAAAATAATTAGTTACTTCTAAATACATTTTGTAAATTTGTTTTATTGCTACATATAACTAATTCTCAGGCAGATTTAACTTAGATCTAGTCATCTTCAATTAATGACTTAGATTTGTGTCCAGCCTACTATAGATCTAACATCTGAGAAATCCTACTCTCAAAAATCTAAATGAAGATTTTTATTTTTTTTTCAGACAGATTTCATAAGTAGCTTAATTATATGGTATTAGGAAATAAGAAAGAACCCTGTGCATTAGCATGATATAAATGGAGACTTTAATGTTTTCACTTTAAACAGGAAGAAACCTACAGTTAGACAACAGATTACCTCCTCCATACTATAATAATAACAACTTGCTTATTTTAATGTTTGCCATGTTTTCATTTCAATAAATGATATAGCACACCTGTGTCTCTATTTGACATATTCCTTCTGATAGAAGCACAGGTGTTCCTGACATTAGTAATGTCAATTAGTCCCAGCAATTCCTGTCCTTAGCACCAGCAGTTCAGTTGCTGCAGGTTCCAATATGGTCATATAAATGTGAGAAAGGGCTCACTGCACCTGTTATACTGAAGCCTGTCTTGAAAGAAGCAAAATTATCTATACTTTCAACAGCCTGTATGGGAGTAGATTAGGTGCATGAAAGCTGACTTTATGCATAGGAACTCAGTATTTACTGTCACTCTGTAAACAGGTTGTGCATGCTTGTGAATAGTAATCCATGTTTTTATCAAAGGATGTAAAAAGGGTGCATGGTTGTATCAAAAGGTATGTATACTGTCTGAAGAAACATTGCTGTTCCTTAATATTTTCAGAATATCATTGAGATTTCTACTTTTTAGATGTGAAGCCATGAAAGATGAAAGGGCCTTGGTTTAACATCCTATCTGAAGGACAGCATCTCTAGCAATGCAGAACATATCCCATTGTACTGTGCTGCAGTGTGAGCAAAAGTGCTGATGTAAAGAATTCAGACCCATTATACTTTTCTTCAGAGATTAATGTGTTATAGCTGAAAAACTACTGAAATAAAAGGAAGTAAAATGGGCATATCAAATAACTTTTAGTTTAAGTATGATATGAGTTCTTTTAGTGCTAATTTCAAGCTCTAATCTAGAGAGGTCCAGACCCTTTTTTAAAATTATTTTTTAGGTACACAGATAATGGGAAATAATACAATGGTTTCAATAAAGTAGCCAGCTGAACAGTATTGCACTGAATCCTTTTGGAGAGAATTAAAGGGGAGCCACATTTAACCTATCCCTGGCATGAAAATTCCTTGGCAAGAAGGCTGTCACTCCAAGAGTGCTGCAATGTAGTGTAATGGGTCTGGCTGGGATGGAGTTAACTTTCCCTGCAGCAGCCCATACAGTGCTGTGCTCTGCACTTGTAGCTAGAACAGCACTGGTATCACACCAGCATCGTGTCTACTGCTATAATGGCACTGCATCAGGACTCCATCTAACCCCCCCAGAGCCAGCAGGCTGAGGGTGGGCAAGAGGTGAGGAAGGAACATCACCAGGGCAGCTGACCTAAACCAACCAAAGGGGTATTCCATACCATATGATGTCACACTCAGCCATAAAAGGTGGAAAAAGGAAGAAGAATGGAGGGCTGGGCTTTCATGAAAATGTCTGTCCTCCTGAACAACAGCTACGTGTGTTGAGGCCCTGATTCAAGGATGTGGCCAAGCATTACTTGTTGGTGGGAAGTATAGGAAGTAGAGAGTAATTTCTTTCCTCTGTACTTCCACACATCCTTTGCTTGTTTTTCTTTTTTTTTTTCTTTTTTCTTTTTTTTTTCCCTTTTCCCCTTTGCATTTTCCCTTTAGATAAATTATTTAATTAATAATAATTTTCCCTTAATAATTATTTTTCCTTTAATTAAATTATCCTTATCTCAACCCATGAATTGTTTCTTTCCTTTTCTTCTTCCCCTCTTCTTCTGAGGAGAGGGAGTAAGAGAGCGGTTGTGGTGGAGTTCAGCTGCCTAGCAAGGTAAAATCACAGCAAGTAGATGAACATATAATCTTTCTCTGATTGATGGGAAACTGAGACATACAGAAAATAAAGTTTGTGATCACTTCAAAACTACATCTTCTAAGTTTAGGCCAGACAGTTTACAAAGCCTGAAGCCCTATACAGTGCTTTAAAATCCATCTATCCAGCTAATTGCTGTATCTGAACTGCTGTCATATTATCTCTTCCTATGAGAAACAGAGTAGGCCAGAATGTCATGAAGGGCTAGCAGCTGCATGTTTATGGGAGCTCAGAGGAGGTCACAAAATTGGCAATGAGTTGGCAGTGGCTCAGTTCCCACAGGACAAAACTATGAAAAGTATTTACACCTTACTGTGTTTACAGCAACCACTAGGTACCTTTCTTTGCTGACAACAGTTCTACAAAAGCCCCACTTCTTCTAGCACCAAGAGTGAGTGATTACTCACACGGAGTTAACAGATGGCTCTGGTTTTCCAATTGAATTTGCTCAGAGTTGTGGTATCATAAGGAAGAAAATTAAAAAAAAAAAAAAAAAAAAAAGCCTGTACAGAAGATCTAAGGATTTTTTAACTGAAGAAAAATGAATAGATCAAGTTAATTTTATCTACAGCTACCTATGAAAGAGTCTCTCCTGCCTTTTCCAGCTGTACTTTTCTTGCATGCTCCTGTCTCTTTCTGAGCACCAGTTCTGGTACTCATCTGACCTCATGCGATCTGATCCAGGGAAAAAAACGAGCAAAACTTGTATTGAAATTGAATAATCCTTCTTTTTTTTTCCTGATGATTTAGCTCTTTACGTTTTTTTGTTGTTGTTGTTGTTTGTTTTGTTTTGTTTTTTGACAGTGGGTAAGGCATAAGACAACACAACTAGGAGCAGAGATACAGTAAAAGAGCTGCTCCTTTAGATTGTAGCTCAAGATCTGTTTATCTGTAATATGAAAATGTACATCTTAAGACTAAAATATTTGAATTCTTCAGGGGCAATAATTTGAATTTTATTTACACTGATTTTTGTTCCTCATTTTTCTGAATGTGCAGTACTTCTCAGTTCTGCTTCTCAGTTCTTTCAAGTGCAATATTAATATATTCTGTATAGACTTTAAAGGAACTATGACATTTCTGACAACTTATGAGGAATATCCTGAATTGTATAGACATAATTTATTTCAATGTTCTCTTTACCTTTGTATATTTTTGCATATGTACATAATATATTGTCCTTTTCATCCTGATAGTTTATTGTAAGAAACTCTTATTTCATATTTTCACACTTATTTTGTTGAAAGGGATCATTTTTTTTCTTATAAAGACATGTATAAAAAATAATAAAGAAGATAAATTTTAAAGGGTTAAAAATAGTGCCTTTAAATAAAAGAACCCTAGATAGATTCTGACGATTACAGAGGTTTTGAAATTCTTTAGTTTTAGTGTTAAATGCGAACAGACATATAGAAGGTACACTAGCTACAAGATTTCTACCATTGTGCTTAGTTTGTCTAAAGGAATTCTAATGCTGTATTTTAACTACAGAATGTAAAATGTGGACTTGTGGATAAAACATTTATTTGAAATATAACTTGCTTCTGAAACTAACACAATAATTCATTTTCTAAACAGAGTATATGTTAAAAATTGCCATTCTGAAATCTTGCAGATTAGCAAAATATTATTAGTATGCTTGTGACAAAGTCAAGACAGTCATTCATAAACTTGTTTATGCGCATCTGAAACTAGGGAAAATATGCAGACGAGAAAATATAGTTATATCCTGCTGAAAAATGAAAGATGAGAACTGCCTCCATTTAGTCATCTATATACATCTGTAGATTAATACGTACTGATATAAGCAAATTCTAAAATAGAAAATTTGATGGCTAGTGTATTTCATTCAATTGTTTTTTTTTGTTGTTATTGGTTTTTTTTTGATATACCATAAAGTCTGCTTGATCTTGTAAGAGCTTCCAATATGAAATGAAAAACGTTTCTTTAGAAATGCATGTTTATGATTATGTGATACTGAAAAAATAATTTAACTAAAGTATATATCAGATTGTAGTCCTTTTGAAACCCATTAGTAGTTCTGGTATGTAATATTCTCAAGAGATACTACAGAAATAGAGAACAACAATACTGGAACTTCTAACACATCATTGTATAACTGATGTTGTACCATACATAGCACTATAATAAAAATGGCAGTAGGAATGCATATTACCCTCCGTGTTTTACTTCAATTTTATCTCTCCTTGTTTCTCTTTGCATGTATATATTATACATACATCTTTTATTTAGTATTGCTGTTAAATACATGGTATGTGTAACTTATATGTATGTGGTAATCCTGTGAGCTTGAGTCTAAAAAGGCCATATCTATATTTCATATATAATGTTCCTCTGTCAAACTTAGCTATCCAGCAATATACCAAAAGTTGTTTCATGGGAAAATTATCAATTTTAATTTTAATAATTTAAAACCATAGAATCATAGAATGGTTTAGTTTGGAATGGACCTTTAGAGAGAGATCATCTCATTCCATGGGCAGGGAGACCTCCCAGTAGACCAAGTTGCCCAAAGCTGCATCCAATCTGTCCTTGAATACTTCCAGGGATGGGGCATCCATAGATTCTCCATGCAACCTGTTCCAATGCCTCACCACTCTCATTGTGAAAAATTTCTTCCTAATATCTAATCTAAATCTACCTTCTTTTAGCTCAAAACCATTATTCCTTGCCCTATCAATACACTCCCTGATAAAGAGTCATTGTCTACCTATACATTATACAAACCTTATCATGTAGAAATTCTGAATGATGAGGTGCCTTTTTTTTGGATTCATAATACTCAGAAAACAGCAGTGGAGTTAAGTATGAAGAAGTGAATATTAATCAAAATTAGGTATTATCCCTTGTCTTAATAGGATCAATTCAGAGATTAAAAATGTGTTATGAAATACTTATCAGGCAAGTTAAGGATGTTTAATGAGAAAAAAATAGTAAGCCTTACCTATTAAAATTAGCAAGGCATGTACAGGAGGGTGTAATAATATTGACCCAGGAGCCAAAAGAGATTGAACTCCATAGGACATCACATTGCTATCTTACCTCTTTAAAATTTCTTAAGAACTTCTTTATATCCTGAGAAAAGTGTTTTTCACAGTGAGGTGTGGAGTTTTTGTTTTATTTATTTGTTTGTTTCTCTCTCTTTTGTTAGTGTTTGGATGGTTGGTTTTTTAAGTAATCTCACTTCACTTTGACAAATACTTGGATCAAAGCTTGTACTGTTGTAACATATATTTAACCCTATATATATTGCCCCTGAAGAAAGCCTCAAAGTTAAAATCAGTATATTTTAAGCATGATTAGAGTACTTTTCCTTTTGCATAATAAGGGAATTAAAAGAGTATTCTCACAGCACAAAACATGTATTTAGCTATTTAGTATTTAGTATGTATGTAGTAGTGTATTTAGTATTTATGTATTTTGGTATTGCATTAATTTAAAATGCTGAACATCTTGTGATCCCTTACTTTCATTATTTTGTTTTTATTACCTTTTATTGTTCTAAAATATTTATTCTCATTTTTGGGACTATTTTTTCATTAAACCAGTTTGCCTCATTTGACACAAACCTCAGCACTCTGTAATTCTTCCAGTCAACTCTAGCACTCTTTACAAATATAGTTACAGCAGTTATTGTTTATCAGTTCTTCAGCACAGTAGCCAATTTTAATGAGAAATTCCATGTTATTGAGTTTTAGAGTCTACTAAACTTTCTCATTTAATTTTTTAAGTTAATATCTCTGTGAACATTTAGTGTGATCATTTCCATAAAAGCCATTGCAGTCAGCTCACTTCACTATTTTTGATTGCTTCTAGAATTAAGTTTGCTACACAGCATTTTAGGTATACCCATAATGCTGCTGGGGATATGATTGGATCGCATTTAGGTATAGCCAGGCTAATTTACATACAGCTTGATGGCTGCAGTGTAGATGCTGCAGCACAGTGTTAACACAAACTAATGCACAAATATGAATTCATGTTCCCTTCTGGGCTTGGATAGGCCATGATGAAAATCCGTGTTACACTTTCACTATTCTTACTGTCAAATGAGAAAAATATGAGTGAGTTTTGCTTATTGGTACTGAAAATCACACATTTTGTCAGAGGTGTTGACTTATCTTTTTCCCTTGTGTGCTCTAGATCTAGTTATTCGAAGAAACAGTCACACAGCAAGAAATATATAGTATGACATAGCATTTGAATAACAGATACACAAGAAGCTGGAAACACTGTTAGCGATGATTTCATTTCAATTTCTCGATCATAATGAATTTTTCCTTAGCTTTCATAAATATCCTCAGTCATATTTGTTAACTTCAGTAATAAAGATAATAAATATAATATATATATCTTTAGATTTAAGACACTAAATTGGAATTGGAAGAAAGAAGTCAACAACAGGAAGAAACTAATTTTTCCAGAAATTTTTGACTTGATCATTGTGAATGTATTTGTTAAATGCATTTAAAATCATTATAGTGTACTTGTATGGTTCTTTCCAGTCAAAAAAGTTATTTGGTTAAGCATGCAAGGATCTGTGTATACATAGTCATGACAAATCACTTTCATTATCCTAAGTGTTTGTAGCATGTAATGTAGTACTACACTGACTTTTTTCATTCTATATAGACATAGTAAAGATGATTGCCCTGTGCTAGGGGTTCTTCCTTTTATTTTGCAATTCTTATTCCCTTCCATTTGTTATAGAGGGACTTATAGGATCAAGATGCAGTTTATTCTTTTTCTAAACTCTTCTGTTCTTCTGGACTGTATTTTTGTCACCCAGTCTCTCTCTCTCTCTCTTTTTTTTTTTCCTTCCATTTTCACCATATTTTTTGTCCTTTTCCTTTCAGTCATACTTACCTTCTCAACAGCAATAACCCTAACAAATATTGATCTCTCAATAATTTCTCTGGATAGGTTTTTCTTCCCTCACCACTTATTTTTCACAACCCTCCAACATCAAGAACCATTTTAAGTTCTACAGTCCAGAATATACTTCCTTACCAAACTCAGCTATCTGACATCCATCTAATCTACTAAAAGCCGTATATGCCAAAAAGCACTGAAAAGACTAAGTGCTGAATTCTAAAGAACCTTCCTGCATAACTGACAATTGACAATTTTGTAAATTTGTGATGTTCTGCAACACTACAGAAAAAAATAATTTGGGTTGCATATCTAGACAAAAAAAAAAAAGTAGTTGTTAATTAATATATATCAAATGAATTATAATTGCTTAAATATCATTTCCATAATGTGTTGGAGAATTTCTTAAGGAATATCCTACAGTCTGTGGAAACTTTGACCCAGGAGCCATTTATGTAGCCACTGCTATGCTATTTCAATTTTGAGTCTAATTTTTGCCTCTTTCTCTTTTTCCTTCTTTTCCTTGTGTTCTGTTCCATATACCACTTAGTTCTAATTTGCTGACCTACACTAATCTACCATTCTTTTATGTAGGTATTTCAAGAACTACGCTATCTGTATTCTGTATTTTATGTGTTCTGTTTTGTACTTCATGGGATGGTTTACTTGAGCACCATTTGTATACAATTTGTAAATTGTATTACATTTAGGGGATGAATCTCACCTTTTTATTCCCAAGTCATTTTTCTACAGTCGTGGCATCTGCTTCCTCATCTGGAGGAATGGGGCAAAGGGATTCCAAGGGGGAATACCTTATTGTATTTTTTATCTACTTATATGTACATCCAGACTGTTTAATTAGCATACTTCTGACTGACTGGAGAAATACAGAATTTCTGCTCCTTAAATGGACTGATCGGAACTTGGCTTCTTCTTCGCTGCTACTTTGAGAAATTAAAAAAATACTTTCACTCACACATATTCAAATGCTAAAAAATTATATTCCAGTGTAATTTTTATAGTCACTAATGCAAATGTATACAAAGCATAGCAAAAAGTAACTCACGTCTGTTTTTTTGCCTCCACATTGGAAGCTAAGAGCCTTTTTTTTTTTTTTTTTTTTTCTGTATAAATCCTTTATCTTTGATGTTGTCTTCCCAGCAAAACTCCTCTTTACTGGGGTCTTTTATGGATGTTTTCTCAGCTTAAAATACATAATATATTTTATACATTTGTGTATACATGTGCAAAATACATTTGCACTCATTTTCATTATCATTTGTAGACATTTCATAGACTTTAAATTTCACAGACAATGCCAAGGCACTAGGTCTTATTCTATTCTCTTTTATTCATGCTTCTCCATTGATTCTAAGGAGACTGGACTAAGCAATAAGGTTAAATATGAACATCATGCTTTTTACCTTATCTATTCCAACACAGTTCCTTTCTTACAAAAAAAATATAAATACATAAATAAATTTCAAAAAATCAGACTAAATATGACCAGTACAATGACAATATTTTTCCTTCATAGATCATCAGGAAAGTAAATTCTGAATTCTGAAAAGATTTCTCTATTTCCATGTACCTTTAAAAGAACCATTCTTTGACTTTTCACATCATACATAGTATTGTAGGAATTCCATTTTCATGATTAAAAAATAGAGTCGGGTTCTATTATGCTTCTACTACTCTCAGTGGTAATTATTAGCTTATTTAAAGTATTTTGCATGTATATTGGCCATAAATGTTGATTGTTATTTTCTTGTCTCTCTCAGCAATGTCATCATCCAGGGCTGATTTTGGAAACCATTGCACTAATTCATGATAAGTAAATAACTTGAGAATTTCTCTCTCATTTTTTCCCCATAGCCCAATGTATTTTATGTTTACTCATCAGAGAGACTGGCTGTACTATAAACAAGTAAAGAACTTAGGTAGGTGATCGTGATTACTTCTAGTGAATGAATGCTGGTGAATATTATCTATCCCATTACATTATCTGAACAAAACTCAAAGAATTATTTTACTATGGAGCTATATTTCTCACCCAAATTCTAATGGCATTCCACATTTTTACTTTTCAATCCAGCAGTTGTGAATAGTTTTAAGCTTGTTATTTATTATGAAAAAAAAAATAATCTTAAAACAGTTCTTCAGGAAAGAGGTTCATAAGTTTGGTATCTTAAAAATAATAACGATAATGTTGATAACAAAGTAAAAAAACCAACAACCACGTAAAAACTAATTCCTTGGTACTTGTAGGAAGATATTTTGCATCATGTTGATATATGAATTGATTTGGATACTTACATGCTTAAAGTAGTTTATATCTAAAGGTACAAAAAGGTTTGGTAAATTATACTTTGTAAATACAAAGAAGATATATTTTATGGAAGTGACATTCTCAGCTGTGGCAAAACTAACTTTTAAGACAACTGTATGTTACATTTCATGCTGGTACCTGTGGGCTTAAAAGAGTGAAGAGTAGCCTATAGTATGGAAAAAGGATTGAATGGTGGATGAAGATGAAACAAATAAATAAAAGTAGAAAACAATCATTTATGATACGTTACTGGCAACCAACAGAAATTATTCATTGAATATTCTCAGAAGCTTGTACCAAGTGCCTCAAACAAGAAGTTACTTAAAAGTTCCAAATCAACCCAAACTTTTTTGGATTTTACATAAGGATAAGTTTTTACCTACCAACTCCAGACATCTCCGGAATGCTGGCAGTGTACATGTCCTTGGTGAATTTTGGTTCATTGTCATTAATATCGTGGATTTTAATGATAAATTCAGACTCTGGCTCCACTTGTCTTCCAGTCTTTCTGTCTATAGCCTTGGCACGTAGCACATACAGGGACTTTTCTTCTCTGTCCAATTTCTTTGCAGCATGAATATCTCCTGTATTTTCATCTATAATGAACAGACTGCCAGCCCCATCTCCTGTTAATATGTATTTTAAATTTCCATCTCCTTTATCTTGGTCAGTGTGTAGCTTCAGGGAGGTAGAAAAGAAGAATTCTATAAATATATGTATTATTATTACAGACCAAATCATTCAGCATATATGAATAAGTCTGTACAATCTTGACTGTAATTGGGGTCAGCAGTGGTTATCTTCTGTTTCACTGTTGAAAAAATTACAAAATTGAGACTCAGTCATACACAAAAAATAGCTCTAAACAAATTTGTAAAGACATGAGGGGATGTAGAAGATATAGAGTAGAAGTTATGGAGTAATATTCAAAATTACTGTAAAACAAAAAATATTTCTTTCAATAACCTGTCCAGAAACTGATAGAAGTCTCATTTTTGAAGATGACATGGGGTGTAAAAAACTCCCAAGTTTCTATTTGGAGAACATAGCCTGTTTTCCCTTTTATTGACTGTTGATAATGCACCCAGTTGTCCTGTAACAAGGGACAAGGATTTGGGTCTTAAGGATAACAGCTTTTGAACTTATGTCACTTATAAAATCACTTATAAATCACTTATAAATATTCTGATTTAAACATCTTGTGTTTTAACCCTTCCCCCCACCTTTTTTTTTTTTTTTTTGAAACATCTCACCTCAGTTAATTACTTCCTTCCTTCTAGTCCTCTCCACATGGGAGGAATAATTCTCAAGAACACTAAGAGGTAAATTTTCAAAGCATTGAGTGGGGTTTAACAGCCTTTTTCCTAATACACTTCTCCATAAGAGTTCAAAACTGTATCTCTGTGAACTTACAGGCACTGATTCATTGCCATATAATGCCATTATGAAAAAGTGCTTAAAAACAGCCAAAGCAAGGCATTGAAGCTGACCCAGGCAGTAGAAGTTCTTATGGAATGCTCTTTTCTTGAATTCTACTTCTATAATTTCAGTTACAGGGGCACAATTCCATTTTATCTGTGGTATGTTTTCCTCAGATATATGTTTACTGTCACATTTGGCCACAGCTCAGTGACCTGAGTGTTTTTCAAACATGGATAGAAAGAATCTCAACTCAGTACTTCTTTGTTTTCTCTGAATAGAACAGTATGGTGTATCAACGACCTGGAAAAATATTGTTGAGTATCAGTGAAGGTTTTAATCTAGTTTGTCACGAAAGCCAGAATAGTTACTTTATGCCACTCTTTTCCTTGTTTCTCTATTTCTGTCAGTGCTTATCCCCATGTTTCATAACTAAGCCATTGCATCTTTCTATTACTCCACCTATATGAAAGGTGATTGTGGTGGATTTTGTTAAATTCTTTCACTTTTATTTTTTTCCTCTGATTTTACACTGTAGCCTAAAACTATTCACCATATGTGATCTGATTATTCTTATGTTAGAAATAAGACTATCAGATGACTATCAGATGACAGTTTTAGCACTTGTATTCAGTGTACATCTGTATTAAACCTCTGAAGATTCTTAAGGATTAAATACAGAGTGTTGAAAGAATTTAATAAGACGTGCATACAGCACTCAAAAAACAAAAACAAACAAACAAACACAAAAAAACAACACCTCACTGGCAACTTGCCAGCTCTACAGGTAATACAGAGAAAGCAAATTTAACAAATGTACCTTGACACAGAATGTGGAGCATTATGTAATTAATTTGCAGAGTTCAATAAAAGTATTTGATTATGATACATACTTGCATTTTCAGGAAAAAAAAAAAAAAAGATTTATTTTGCGTATCAGGTATACACAGTATAAATATATATAGTGTATTTCTTTGGGTCAGATGATTTTGTCTTGTGCCACACAGCACACTTTTCTGTTCACTAGGAAAGAGTGTACTTTCATTCTTGTTGAGATATTCTTCATCATGTGGCATAAATATAGCTTTCACCTTGAGGTACAATCTTCTTGAGGTAGAATCTTCTCAAAATATGCCAACTAAGTAACAGATCTTAGGACTGAAAAGCAACACCTGAATGTAGTTTTCTCATGAAGACAGGTCACCTTCCTTCTGAGTCTTAAAAACATTCAAGTGCATGCTACAAAGTCCTGTGTTGTTATGTGGCTCCTTAACACACTCAGCCATCCAGGGGAGCAGCCAGAAGAGCTGGGGTTGGGGTCTCAGAGAGAAATCCTATAGATCAGGAGAAGGAAAATCTCCTAGCAGTAGCATTGGATGGAGAAGGCAGCATGAGGGAGTGAGAGGAAGGATGGGGGTTGCATTAATGATGCTGAGGCCTCAGTAAAGCTAATACCCTTACTTAATGCTACTTAAACATTGTTAGTTCCTAGTGCTAACATCAGTCAGACATGTAAGTTCTTAAAAGTTGAGTACACATTCCATGTTTATTTTTTATTTCCCCTACACATGTATATATTCCAACATACAGTTATTAATTTACATTTCTATGACTAGTCTATTGTTATGTGGCTTAAACTAGACTGTGATCCACAAGTATTATCTCCATGGTAGCCTGTGTGGCAGACAGAGAGGGAAGAGACTTAACTGTCAGGAGCCCTGGTCTTTAATTGCAAGTAGTGCTGTGCAGGGGAGGAATGTAATTTTTTCAGAGAACTAGAAGTTTCCCACATTTAAAGATAAGCAACCATTACTGAAACAAAATATCACATGGTTTTGAGCTAAGAAATTAAAGGAAAAAGGGGACAGGGAGTGGAATTAAATTTTTGTATTGTTTGTTTTGATTTAGAACAGAAAAAAAAATTATCCATTTAAACAGGAATGTTTTGTATGTGTGGAATTATATGATAAATAATAAGTACATAATATACATTTTATTTTTACTAGAAATTATATCTGGAATATTACTTTAATATAATTTTATTTGAAATTGTAGTAATAACATAGTTCGTATTTGAAGACCTGTTAAATGCTTCCCCCAGGCAGCTCTGGTACATAAAGAATCTTTCAGGGAGTATAAAGTGTCCTTAAAGTCAGCATTTTCCTTAGCAAGATTCCAAATTTTGCTATTTGCATTTTTTTTTTTTATTCCTACAGACTCTTTCTAGACTTGGACAGCTGGTCATCTGCTGAAAACAGATCATGTATACTAAAAGACACATGCAGATGGGTAACAGAGATCCAGGCTGTGAATGTAAATAGTATTAGCTTGCCAATCTCATTTTGATTGCTCATATGAACAGCTCTGCTGGTGATCTAAGGTAAATGACCTCTTGCAATGGGGCAATGATGAGCAAGTAGTGAGTTCACTGATCTTTTCTATACTAACAAGTGGTTCTGGAAAAATATTACATCTGTCCACTGCCATTCCCTTATCCTGCCTCTCAATTATGCATAGGTCCTCAGAGAATAGGTTACTTTCTTTTATCTGTCTTTTCAGACTACCCACAAAGATGGCAGGTAGCTCAAACTGTGACAGCTATTTTAACCTTCCTCTTTATCTCATGTTTCTACCAAATGATAAATAGGATTTTCAGACATGAAAAATTTGGGAATAGAATGTGATTTCCTCACAACAGAGAATTCTATATCCTACTGCCCACTTCCTGTTAGTAAGATCACTTTAAGTGCAGTTGCAAACTATGACTTATTCCACATGTAAAGATTTCTAATTCCTATGAATGTTATGGTTTGTATTTAGCATTTGAGAACCTTTATTTGTCTGTGATTTAAGTTTGCAACATTACAGTTTGTGGAAAAAAATATGGATTATTTCTATATTGAAAAAAAAAAAAAAAAGACGACATTATCCAGCATCTTATAGGAATAAAATACTAGTTGTGTAAAACATAATAATCACACTATTCTCTCACTATAATAAATTTTTTTGAGTACAAAATACTACTTTTCAATTTATGAAAAAAAAAGTAGCTTCACATAAGATTGTAGAAGTTCATGCAAAATAAGAGTAGCAAGGGATACAGTTATAAAAAGATGCTGCAACTTAATTTTGACCAGTTTATATTGTGTTTCTTTGCGACTGTGAATTTTTTAAATTTTACATATTTGTAATATAAAATAAGTTCTCATCTTTTAAAAGTTTATTTGTCCTACAGAAAGCCTACAGAAAATCGCCTACAGAAAATCAAAATCAAAAATGTTTTAATGTTTACAAAGTATTGTGCCTTTTATTCACTAAAATGAAGGAACAAGAACAGGATACTTTTCTAAATCCTTTTGCCAGATTTAGTAAATAGCATTAAATGCAAAATACTTCTTCTTCCTATTGTTATTATTATTATTAAACCATTTATGTGTGTAAGGGAGGATCATTTGTCCAAACTAGGTAAACGGTCTGCATGCTTTTAATTTGAAGTAATTTTTTACTGCCATGGTTTCCCTATGTTTTCCAGAGCCAGCAGGTCTGGGGAGGTCCATCAGTTACTAGGAGCAGAAAGTCATACCTGTTGAAATATTTATTGTTGTTGTTGTTGTTTTTGTTGTTGTTTTATTCTACAAGTTCCTATTTCTCAATTTGGGGTGGGGTAGGTTAACAAGCAAGTTCTATGTAGGTAGGAAATAAAGCTGCCAAATGTGTCCTTTCTCATATCATAAACTGTTCATTCTATAATCTCTGCAAGGAGCTAGCAGGTCAGAGGAGAACCATGAAATACTTTGATAAAGGAAAAATAAAAAAATAATAATAACAATAACAATAAAATCCAGCAGCAACAACAACAAAACAGATATTAGATTACTCGGTATATAGTGACCACACTGATAACAATAAGATATCCATTCCATTCAATATACAGCATGGAGTCACCTGAAATATTTTGGAATGAAGATGTAACTTAGAAGATGCACTGATGAGTATCTTTATTTCTTGTTATCCTTTTGCACATATTTCTTTTTCTGTAGTGTGGCTGGCTAAATACATTTTCAACACAACTTCTCCTGAGAATCATCAGAGAAAAAACATAGGTAATTGTTATGACAACTACCTATTTCTGTAACAATGTATGTATTATAAATATGAGTATATTTATAAATGTTCTCTTAATCTTTTTTTTTTTTTTTTTCCCATAGGAAAAGTTGGCATCTCAACTGTCTATCCAGTTCTGCAAAACTGATATTTTGTGTGATGTGATGATTAAGATCATGATTTTCCCAAAATAAATCTTGACATAAATTTATATGGGACCATGTTACTGGGATTTGCAATAAGTAAATGAGTAGAAGAACAAAAAATTATCTTTAAAGGTGTGTAGCATAATTTTATTTCCCTGAAATCAAGTACTTTTCTCCTTTGGCTTACATTTCACCTTCATGCAGCACTCGGCATATGGTAGTTTTATGCATATCGGCAGATGGTAGTTTTAACACATACCTTCCTGCTTTCAGGAAGTATTTTGTTTGATTATGCCAAACTGAAACTTCTTTCAAACCAATGTCATTACACACGGTACAAAAGATACTGGTATGCTTTGGAGGGAAAAGCAATTTCTTAACTGATCAAGTTCAAGAATTGGTATGGAATGGTAAAAGGGAAAGTACAGAGGAAAAAAAAGATTGTTGTCTTAGGAAAGAGACCAACATTTAAAAGCTCTTGACTATTTCTTGTTAATTCAATTTTATTTCACTAAATTTTGTGTAAACTGTGTAGCTGATGCTTCTTATTTCCTTGTAATAGAAAGTAACTCTTTTCAAGTTAGGCAGACATAATCGATGTAAGACAATGGAAGAGGGGAGAATCAATGGGTTCAGTTAACAAACCATACAGTGTTATGAATGAATTTACCCCAGGGAAAAAAAAATAATGTTTCTAACTGCTGTTGTAGATGAAAAGGAGAAAAAAAGAGCAAGACGAGCTACTTATGACTAACAAGATTGTTATGAATAGAGTGCAGACATTTATTTAGAGAGGAATGAGGGGAAAGTAAGGACAAAGACACCTCCAGGAGAGGGTAGATCCATGCTTACATTGTGGCAGGACTGTACTAATGTTTACAATGTAGATGGTCTGCAGTTTGCCTCTGTATCCTAGAATCTTAGAATCCTAGAATGTTTTGGACTGGAAGGGGTCTTAAAGTTGGACCATGCAGTTCCAATCCCCCTGCCATGGGTGGGGACAACTTCCACCAGACGAGGCTGCTCAAAGCCCCATCCAACCTGACCTTGAACACTTCCAGGGATGGGGCATCCACAGCTTCTCTGGGCAACCTGAGGCCTCACTACCTTCACAGTAAAGAACTTATTCTATCTAATCTAAATAGATATATTTAGTTTAGTTTAGCCTTCCAACCTCTTTTATTTTAAAGCCATTACTCCTTGTCCTATCATTACACTCCCTGACAAAGTGTCCCTCTTCTTTCTTATAGGCTCCCTTTAGGGGGGAACTGGAAGGCTGCAATGAGGTCTCCCTGGAACCTTCTCTTCTCCAGACTGAACAACCCCAACTTCCTCATCCTGTCTTCATAGGAGAAGTGCTCCAGCCCTTTGATCATCCTTGTGGCCATGCTCTGAACTCACTCTATCAGGTCCATATCCTATTCTTGTGCTGTGTGACCCAGAGCTGAATGCAGTACTCCAGGTAGCATCTCAGGAGAGCAAAGCAGAGAGGGAGAATCACATCCCTCGACCTGCTGGCCATGCTTCTTTTGATGCAGCCCAGGATACAGTTGGCTTTCTAGGCTGAAAGCACACACTGCCAGCTCATGCTGAGCTTTTCATCAACCAGCATCCCCAGATCCTTCCCCTCAGAGCTGCTCTCAATAAATGGTATAGGAAACCAAAAATGGTATACTGCAGTTCTTTTCTCGACTGTCTTCATCTATGCAGTTTTCTCCAGTAGAGGAACCTGATATTCCACAATATCACTATTTGTTTAGTAGAAAGTATGTTAATATATGTTACTTCCATTCTTAAGCGAAGATACCTATTGGGTGATTACTGTCATCAAATTGACACTTTTTTTTATCACTACTTTGGTAAATTTTGTATTAGTGGGAGAAGAAGGCCCCAGTGATTTCCACATTGTTGTGGAAAAACTAGTACCTGAACACAAGCAAGCCTCTTCAAGGATATGTCCAAGATGCTGGACTGTATGGGGATGCAGTCACAAACAGAATGCAGGGTGAAAATACAGAATTTATAAGTCAGAAATCTCAAATGTGTGATAAGCTGAATGCATAGATAGGAAGGTGATTGATATCTGACCTGGAAGACAACTGAATTCCTGGACATGCCTGGGCCCAAATGCCTGAATCTTCAAACTCTCTAACTTTCTGATTGCAGGCTAGAAAGAGCTCCAATTTATCTCAACTGTTTTTACTTGCTCTCCACAGACCAGAACAGGGAAGAATTGGAGGAATATGTAAACCCAAGCCTTTTCTTTGTGTGAGGAAGCAGTGTTGACTCCCACAGATTAGATATAGTTATGGCACATTACCTTTCTTCCTGTGTTCAGTGCCAGTATCATTGCTTTGTATTTTTTTTTCAGTATTTTGTGTATTTTGTGTTCCTTCTAATTTGCTATTCACTGTTTTATAAGTAGAAGTAAGAGGTTCTTTGTACAAAAATCCTACAAATTTCATTAGAAAATTGTAATATCCTTACAGTATTTTTAGATTCATCCTGTAGAACTGTGAAGTCATTTTTATAAATTCTGTTAAAGTGCTATGATAATCAAAAAGACTTAACTCCATTTCACATACAATAGTTGTATGAAGTCACATTTCAAAGGAGCTTACTCTACTGCAGTCTTTGTTACATCTTTGTACCTTCACTAATAAAGTTAAATTGTATTTATATCTGCACAAAGTGTTGAAATTGTTTATGGTAAGTTTGTGTATGTCCAGATATGTATTTTTGATGATTGATGCAGTAGCATACTGCATTCTCTTTGTTAATCTTGGCTGGAACTGAGTTTTGTTAAAATGTGTATTATTCAAATGTGTTTCTTAAAGGAGGACATTAGGTGTTCTTGCTGTTTTGTTTTCTTCCAACTGCTGGAGGCATAACAATAAAAATGTACAGTGTAAATGTTGCTGGTTAGTTTGGTTTGAGGCTATCACAAGTCAGCAGGGGAAACTTGGAACCTATAAAAGACAAAGATTTTTTTCCCTGTGAAACTGAAAGCTGATCCAAGATTTATACTGATATTGTCTTTTCATACCAAATAGATTTCTGTTTAAGGTTTTGCTGAACCATAGCACAGCTGTCCGAACACATCTCTGTTTTTTTATATTTCATGTACAATTTATGCCTCAGATGGAAACATTTCTTCCCCCCAAAACACTGTATATTCAGTCTCTCAGTTCCTAGTGCAGTTCTTTGCACATGCCAGTCACAACTTTGTCTTTGCTACTGTCTTCTCCTTGAGTTTACATTTCATAACATTGTTTTCTCTATGCAAAAGACTCATTCCATGTATAATTTTAGTCTGAAATACTTTTCTATAAAATTAACATAATGTATCAGTATAACAGTTTGTCAGCTAGGAAATACTGTGTTTTGTCTGTAATATATCCAGACTGACTCTAGAAAATATATAGGGAAGCCACATTAGTCTACACATTCCATAAACAAACAAGTGGCAAAGTGTTGTATTTAATATGATTCTTTCAAATATTCTTATATCTTCTTAAATGTGAAAGCAATAACCATAAGCAATAGGAAGGGACAGGGAAGCATAAACTGTTAAGATATGTCCAAAGTGGGAAGTCACACAATGGCCCTTTCATAAAGGAAAGAAAACAAAGTTTCTGTACTTGTAAGGTTCTTCAGGCATCTTGTAAGACAATCTCTAGCCAAAGCTTCTGGGCTGAGGGAAGTAACACAGGAAAATACAGCCTCACACGTATTTTAATTTAACACAACCACGAGCCTATATTCATCAGATTTATATTCATATATGGTGATTGTATGACGCTATTTATTCTGAAGCTATGGCATAGAAAATATTGAGTTTTCCAAGGCAGCCCAATATGTATTGAAGCACATACTGGTTTGACCCCAGTAGTCTTGACTGTAATTATCACTCTAACATTACTCCAAGTCAAGAAGTTGATGTATATGGAGGTGGTAAAGAACACAGCAGTTAAGGAGGAGGATAGATGAGTATTAAAAATAAAATAGAACAAAATAAAACAAAATGAAATTCATACCAAAAGTGCAAGAAGTGTACTTGAAATAAAAACTTATACCACCTCCGCCAATGCCAAAATCTTCCCTAAAATATGTTGAGTGCTAGTAACAGGTAGGATATTACCCACTACCCTAATTATATTATTTCAGATCACCTTGTGAGATATACAGCATCTGGGATATAGCACCAACAGCAATATTCTCTTTCAATCTTCCAATATTCTCCTTCATTAGCATTTTAACTAATTAAAAAATCTAAAGACATCTTAATAACTGCAGTTGTTCTTCAGTTTGGGTTGCAGTAGCAATATCTGCATCGGCTTAATTTTCTGTTCATGTGTGTTTAATCAAAAGTTTTACATATTTGTTAAATGGCAATGTATTTACCTGACGCGAATTTGTGACATCCGCACAAACTTCTTAATTAAACAACCTAACTCTGTGTGTGGTGATAACCTAAGTGACTGTATATTAAACAAGGCAAATGACATTTACTTTTCTTATCTTCTGTTTTCCAGCATCTGGTTCTTGTGTTCGGCTGTCTATTGTTACAAATTCTCTAGAGAATCATTTTGTGAAAAATACTGCCAACACCAGCTGCAGGTGCCGATTTTAGCTTAGTGAGTAGGGGTAAATCTGGTTTTCATTTAGTAAGGGTTGAGTAGAATTCTTAGTAGCCTTTTGGTGCTGCGATACAAACGAAATATGGGGAAATTCATTCCCTCCACCCCCACCTCCTCCCTACACCTGGGGATTAGTGTACTGGAAATCAGAACCACTTTCTCTTCTTCCCCTGCATGTCCTACATCTCCTGTACCCTACATGTTAAGCTGTTAAGTTGCAGAGAAATCTGAAAAAGTGGGCACATTCTTATTTCTGTATAATGAAATGGATTTCAGAGCATGTAGAATTTGCATTTTTTTATTTTTGTTCAATTCTCCAAATCAACAGATGACCTGTAAGTTTTCAGCCTAATTATTATTTTTTTTTTTTAACAGTTTGCCACATATTGTCATTTGGCTGTTCCAAAAGATGAGATACAGGATTACAGTAAATTACTATAGTCATCAATTATGTCCACAGATCAGAAATTATCACACCACAACTCAACATCAAGCGCTGTCACTTTAATCAATCCCTGGAGCTGTTGGTAAATCCATCATTATTTTAAAGACTTCACAATAAGACAGGATATTTTTCTCATAGATTTTTTTTTGAACCAGAAACTTCTGGGTGAAATGTTTCAGTACCTGTGGTGTCTTGCAGTCCAAGAGGCAAAAAAAATGCATGCTACCTCCAAAAGATGGGCACAGAGGCACAGAGAAATAAAAGCTCTAGCACTGAAAGCAGTATGAGTTTGTCATATGGATGAATTGACCTTTGCCCTTCTTTACCAAAAAGCTTCAAATTGCAATAAAAAAATGCATTTTTCCTAAGTTCCTGCTCTGCAATCCTTTGTTAATGCTCAATTGTTGGCAAAGTTAACCAAACAACAGGCTGAAATTAATTTAAGGTACTACATTTTTTCTCTATCCTGCAGGCTGTGTTGGAAATGCAAATTGTCACACTCACCAAAGGTTACTCAGTGAAAGTATATTGTACAATTATCATTCATCTTTTGCATTTCTCAGTCTGAATGTAGTTCCCCTAGCCCGTCCCTGCTCCAAGACGCACATGTGTTTGCCTAGCTATAGGTAAAATCTGAGGTACAAATTCTCAAAGGTGGGTATGTCAGGGAGTAATATCTGAAATCAGCAGGGGACATAAAAAGCACCAAGCCTTGACTCTGTTGTGCGATGTAGCTTCCAAAGTGAAGCTACTGTTTCAGGAAGAGTATCCTGAAGAAAACAGCAGTTAGGAAAGAAAAATTAGTAGTTAGGAGAGAATATAGGGTCAGTTGTTTTGCTATTCCTTAGTTGTAACTGACTTAGTATTTACTGCAATTTGCATTACCTGCTTTTACGGTTCATTTTTATCTTGTTCCAAAATACCATCTTTGGAAGGTCATTCCTATAACAATGGCAAGGACAGGGTGGTGGCTGAAATAGTTACCAAAACAACTTCATTATTTTCCTAGCATGAGTGAGCCTGGTAAGCACCATGCCTTTTAAAGAAGGCCTGAGACAGGCTTTCAGGTTCAGCCTAAACCACAGGCTAATTGTACCTGTCTGATAAAGCATGAAGACTGTGGCCTAGCGGAAAGCCGGAGTAAGGCTGCCTGGGGCTTCTAATGAAAACTCTACAAAAGACAAGCAGGGAATAGAGCAGCCAAAGCATAAGGCTGAAACCAAGCATAAAGCCCTGCAGACCAACAGTGCCACTTCACAAAGGGTATGTTTAATTTAATAGCTGAATCTGCAATGTGGAACAGATGAGATAAGATAAATATGGAGACATTAGACAATGCAGCAGCTGTTGGGCTTTTGGGGTGTTTTTTATTTTTTAATTTATTTTGGTTTTGGTTTGGTTTGGTTTGGTTTTCTTTATTTTTTTAGAGTCTCAGAGCAAATATTAATGAAAAGGAAACGCATCAGGGTATGCACAAAACATGAGATTAATGTCAGTTTAACAGCATGGCTAATCAAAGTGTTTACATCTGGTTAAAGCAGATAAAAATCTTAAAGTAACGATGCAAATTTCATATTAACTTAATGGAAGAAAAAAAAAAGGATTTTGAGGGGAAGTTGAGACTTCAATACTGACTGTATCCTTTGCTGAAATGTAGTTTTGGTAGTTACTCAGTACTTTGGAGAAGCACAGAGCACACAAAGTAAAACTGCTAGTTTTGCTAATTATCCTATCACTTTATCTGAAGTAAAATGTTGATCATTGTCTTGTTGACCATGTCTCATGTTGGAGACAGGCTTTAAGACAGAACTTGAGATTCTGCTAGTATTCAGAAGGCGGGATCAGGGGTGCTTTTTTTTTTTTTTTTTTTTTTTTGACTCTGGGTATGTGCAGTTATTTCTTCCTTGATTTTCTCTTAAATAAGTAAGCCCTGCCAATGTGCTGAATTTTTTCCTGTGCAGTGACTTTTCAGTTCTTTCTCTAACAGTTCTCATTGACTTGTTCTGTGACCTCAAATAACTGTTTCAACTCTGATGCAGTTTATTCCTCAGATAAATGTATATGATATAATTTTCTAGTTCACCATAGGTGTGTTTAATAAACATAAAATACTTTGAGATATTTTGTTGAAAGGTACTTACACAAATGTAAAACATTAACAATAATCGTTAATAATAATCATATTTTTTCTCTTTTATCCTTGTCTAAAACATCTGAATCAATACATTCTTTTTCTTGAAAACATATACATATATATAAATATTCTCAAAAAATAAAAAATAAAAAAATAAAACCAAAACATAAAATTACCTTAGAGTGTGGGGTTTTGTTTTGTTTTTCACATCAAAGTTAAACCAGATTTAGCCACCTCTACAAGGAAAGTTAGGCACAGTAGCTCTAATAGAATGAAAACAGAGCAGGTCATTTTTGTTCCTTTCCATTACCAGTATTTATGAAGGGCTTAAGAATTTCTTCTGGAATAGATTCAGACTTTGCCTTTCACTTCATGCCTTTTTGCATGTGATTCTAAATCTTCCATATGAAATGGGAATCAGACTGTGACCTCTTCTACTTCACAATTACTAGCCTGTACAGGGACAAATATATTTTCATGGTCTGTGAAACTTAGAGTGACAGTGAAAAAAATTTAGTGATTTATTCTGCTTTCTTACATCCCCACTTCCATTTACTTCAGTGACTGTATATAAACACTAGTTTGTGTGACAAACACCTTTTTATATGAATGTTATTGTCCACAACCTTTGTTTATATCTAATTAACATCTGTTTAAAATATCTAACCATGTATGTTTTTCTTTAATTTTAGATTTTTGTATTACAGAGAACATACCCTCCAAGTTTTTTTTGTTTTTTTTTTTTTTCAATTTTTGATTTAAAGGTTCTTTAGTTTCAGCATTTCAAAGTCAGATGCTGCAGTCGTAGAATGACAAGGTAATCAAATACTTTCTATATTTTACTTTTTATTTGTTAATTCAGACCTATCAGTCAAGTACCTGATCCAATTATTTTTGAAGTTTTAATGCTCTTTTACCTCTCGGTATGTGACAGTGTTTATCCATCACAAATGCTTATTAAAAAGAAAAATATGCTTACTTCCACAATCCCTTTAAGAACTATCAGAAAAGCACCATTTTTAAAGCTCGTGTCAATACAAGCAACATTTTAAACAGTTTGGTACAGTGCTAATGATACCTAAGCTGCACAGAAGTTGTAAACCAGAACTTTCTTATAAGAATTAAATTCATTCTCAGTATAAAGAAAGTATATATATTTCTGCTCTTAGTAATAAATATGTAGCAATAACTAAAAGTTCCCGTAGCAAAAATGGCTACCGAAAATGCCAACAATCAGAAATCTTAAGTTAGATAAATGCATTTTATGCCTGGTTGTATAGAAATGTAACAATATCCCACTTAACACTTCCATGTTTGTCATTTTTACGAATTAGGAAAAGTAAAATCAATCATTTATATCACAAATTCGAGCACTGAATCA